>NC_069006.1:22470554-22471869 GCF_001194135.2 Octopus bimaculoides
ATATATATGGGAGAATGTACGAAAAACAACAACAGACGAGGACAGGTGGTGTAAATAACAAAAGGATGTATTAGTATGACGCTCGGGAATACGGAAAGTCTTTAACGTTTCGAGCTACGCTCTTCAACAGAAAGAATACGGAGACAAGGAGAAAAACACGGAGAAAAAAAATTGAATAGTGTTCAGTCAACGGTCAATCATAATAATATATATATATATTTATATAGGTAAATGTTTTTATTTTTCATTTTTCATTCCCTTTCGAAATTATACCTAATTGTGGTTTGGAGTTTGACTGCTCCTTCTAGCGGGTTAGATGTCTTATTATGGACATCTCTCTTATGCGTTTAACTGTACGCTGTATGTATTGTGAATAATATATAGTCTATTGACTAGATTTTTTTCTTCTCGCTAGACCACTGGTAGCAAATAGAGTTTCTAAATTTTTTGCTACCCTGAGATTTATTAATATATATATAAATCAACAATCGCACCCGCGACCTTCACCCAGCAACAGCGTCGTCATCATCATCATCATCATCATCATCAATACCAATGTTAACAGCGGTCACCATCACCACCACCACAACCTCCTCTCCCATTAACATCAGCAGCAACAACCCTATTGTCATGTTACTTGTCAACACCGAGTGAATGAAAGACAAACAGAAGAGCAAGGTCGCTGGTAATGTGTTGAGAGAAAGAAAAAGAGAAAGAACGAGAGAGAGAGAGAGAGAGATTATATGACAATGAGAGGGAGCAGTGCTCCCCTCCCGTTCAGGTAAATATTATAGTATCTCGCTCACCTGTTTTTCTTTTGGTTTTTAATATATTAAGGTATACAGTCGCATATAAGTTATATAATGAGTTGAAAAAACTTCGATTAACTGAGATTATCCATTCAAACTCTCCCAAAGTATTTTTTAAAATCTATAAGAAATAATAAACAAAAATAAGGGAGATAATAACTTCAGTGTTGTCAGCTAATTCCAAAGTTTTAGAATATAAAACGCGATGCAAGAGTTTTGGATGTTGACTAGAACCAGCCAGAGAAAGAAAGAAAGAGACAGACGGACAGACAGACAGATAGAGAATAAGAGACGGTTAGAGAGGGAATGAGAGGGGAGAAGGAAATAAACTGAAAGAGAGGAGAGAGAGGGAATTGTGTAGGCAGCAGTGAACATTTTTAATGGGTTACTCAAAGAACTAGATTCTACCAAAAGTTTGGAACAACAGAAATCTAGACAAAGTACGCTGTTAAAAATGCCGTGCTGTTTTTATTTCATTTTCCAGGCAAATATTTCTCATATATATA
>NC_069006.1:22472024-22474393 GCF_001194135.2 Octopus bimaculoides
ATATATATATATATATATATATATATATAGATATAGAGAGAGAGAGAGAGAGAGAGATAGTTTATTATTAAGGCTGCAAAAACTCCACAAAAATATCACAAAAAAGCTGCTTCTCGGAGTTTCACATTCCCCCACAATTGCCCTACGAACAGGAACGTGAAACTCTGAGTAGCAGATTTTAGTGATGTTTTTGCAGTTTTAATGATAAAGCATAAAACTACTCTACCTTTGGCATTCGGGTACTATGTATGTATGTACGTACATACATCTATACAAGTATGTATGTATAAAGGTTTTTTAATGTCAAGTTATAAAAGCAATTTTACATTAAGCAGAAAAATTACCCAAAGCTTTTTGTAGAGTATATATTTATTAATCTTTAGGAAGTGCTGACAATGACTACGAAGTTTCGACCAGATTAACCTTAATTGGATATGTATTTATGTCTGTGTATAATATATACACGTGTGTCTATCTATGCGTATGTATGTATGTAAGTATGTATAACGTGGTATAAAATTACTGGTTTAGATCAGCATTTTCTTCGTTAGCAACCAGTCTCTTATATGTGAAGACTGTAAGTCTACGAATTTTTCAATCTTTTCCGGCCATACTTCACTCTCTCTCTCTCTTTCTTCATATATATTTGTGTGCGTAAATGTACTAATTACTACCACAAGCAAACACTTCAGTACTTAGACAAGGAGAAACTGCACCCATAACTACACACACACACACACACACAAACATACACGCACACCTTTATATATGCATATTTTCTCCCCCACAAAAATGATCAGAACCCAAAGTGATTAGTAATGCTTTGTATCGGGGAAAATGTATTTATTGGTAAAGTTCGAAGTTTGAAATTTGTATGTCTTAAGGAGAGGATTTTCCTACGCCATCATTATATGAAGAGAGGGGTAAAGTTTTTCTCTGCATCGCAACCACGAATGTTTTGGCGACGAAGACGCGTAGCGTCTGCACATGCGTGGGTAAAGAAGCGAAAGAAAAGAATGGGAGGAGGATTTTGTATGAGGGGAGGAGTAAGAGAAAGAGAGAGAGAGTGAGAAAATTTGTAGGATGAAATGGATAATTGGATGAGAAACTTCTTTTTGGCCAAGTGCGCAATAGATCATCTTTCTTTATTTTTATCTACCGACCGATCGACCTACCTACCTACACTTTTACCTGTTTCAGTCATTTGACTGTGGCCATGCTGGAGCACCGCCTTTAGTCGAGCAAGTCGACCCCAGGACCTATTCTTTGTAAGCCTGGTACTTATTCTATCGGTCTCTTGTGCCGAACCGCTAAGTTACGGGGACATAAACACACCAGCATCGGTTGTCAAGCGATGTTGGGGGGGGGGACAAACACACAAACATATAAACACACACATATATATATACATATATACGACGGGCCTCTTTCAGTTTCCGTCTACCAAATCCACTCACAAGGCTTTTGTCGGCCCGAGGTTATAGTAGAAGACTTGCCCAAGGTGCCACGCAGTGGGACCGAACCCGGAACCATGTGGTTCGTAAGCAAGCTACTTACCACACAGATACTCCTACGCCATCCTAACGAAATAATGTCGAAAATCAGTTCCCTAAAACAGGAGTTGGCAATTTAGCGATGACGAAAACCTACTGAAAAATTTTGCGAATGTGGAAATGCAGAATAAGAGACGGTTCGCCAAACTTTGGAATCAGAGAATGGTTGGCTGCCTGCAGAAAAATTGGTGCAGGTTTCCTCGTGAATGTTGTTAGGGAAACTGGTATGATACTAACTTCGGTACAAGGAAGCAGGTTGCTGTGGAACGGTCGTTAATAAAGAGACAGAACAAGGGCTGGGGTGCTTACCGAATCTTTGGCGGTACCAACATCTCGGATCTAGAGGAGATGTAACACTGGGACTTCGGGATCATCGGTGAATAAAACGCCGGGATCGGTAATTGCCGCATTCAAGTCGGTTGCGAAGTGACAAAACTTGAATTTGTGCCGCCAGTGTTTCAATCTGCCCAGTTTGCTGTCACTGGGGATCGTAGGTTCGCTATTGCTGAGCTATCGTAGTACGAAGCAAAGGGGTTCGTAGAACGTATGGTCAGTGTTATTTGAGCCACGATCTAATTGCCAATTCAGTCAACTGCTTAATAAATGCAAACTCCCTGGTACATGGAAAGATGACAAGATCACTGAAAAATCGTCGCTACAGGAATAGTTGTTTAAGCATTTCGGTTTTTTTTCCCTCTCTCCGTTCTTTTTCGTCCCCTCTATGTTTTTTTTTTTCTGTCGAAGAGCGTAGGCTCGAAACGTCAAAGACTTTTCCATTCTTCCCGAGCGTTAAATTTGAACTATATATATATATAT
>NC_069006.1:22474466-22475830 GCF_001194135.2 Octopus bimaculoides
TATATATATAATATTTATCTTATGATATTTACTTTACTTTATATTATACTCATTTATTGTGCTTTTAATTATTAATTTTTCTATATGTGATAGTGGATTTTCATCGATGAGTTCTTGAAAATTGGTTATTTTCTCTAAAACTATATATTTTATATATACTTTATCTATAAGGCTCAATTTAATTTTAATTTTTTATAAATTGATTTTAATTGAGTTTTTTTACCTGTAATTTTGGATTTTGTCCCTAATATTATTATATATATATATATATATATGTTTTCGACTCCGTTACTTGGCGGTTCGGCAAAAAGAATCCTATGGAATAAATACCAAGCTTAAAAAGAATGAAGGTACCGACATCGTTTCGTCCGACTAAAGATTCTTCAATGCGGTGCTCTAGCATGGCCGAAGACTAGTGACTGAAACGAGTAAAAAGTTAAGAGACCATCACGGCGGATGTGGCCTTCATCATCGCTATCCTGATCATTATCCGCATCGTCGCTTTCGCCTCCATATTTCATAACTACAGAGTATCACCAACAGTAACAACAACAATGCAAATTCATTAAGTTTCAGTGATCTGATGGCGTGTCTGAGCTTAGGGTTAGGGTTAGGTGTGCCTGAGGAAATGTATGACCAATGACGTTCTTCGCCCGTGACCATCCTGTCGTTTTTCAAGACGGTAGGGTGTGATTTGAGGGGAAAATTTGTTGCTATTTCTCGCAAAGCGACTGACTACGTTGTGGTTTCTTAGGTCAAGGTTTTACGTAAAGCCGAAGCGTAGTAAACACACACAAATAGACATACCACACGTACACAAATACATCAGATACATTTACAATAGCACGTGTTTATATATATATATATATATACATACACACAGATACAAAATACGTACGTGGACACATACACCCCTAAACACGTAGTGACCTCCCCTCCACACCAATACCTCTTTCTCTCATACATACATACATACATACATACGTATATGCACACTGTATACACAGGTGTGTGTGTGTGCATGTTTACCAATCGCAACCTTGTTCGAACAGTCGGTCAATAACCTTAATACATCAGTCGTCTTTGAGCAGTTTCAAGGACGCGCGCGCACGCACACACACACACAGGTAGTTACAATGGTGGTAGTTACAGTGACGTAGGTGGTTATATGACGCACGGGCGCGTAGTGATGATGAAAATGATGACGACGACGATGATGATTATAAGGGTGTTCGTGATGAAGACGACGGATATAGTTGCCATTGTTTTCACGTTATTTAGCCCCAGGTCAGATTTAACAACAGTAGACGCATCGTCTATGACGTAACACCAGATACAGACTATATATATATATATATATATAT
>NC_069006.1:22476028-22480464 GCF_001194135.2 Octopus bimaculoides
ATATATATATATATAATTATGTGTATTTCTTCTATCTTAATGAATAAAAATTCTTCTGATAGAATAAATGGGTTAATAGAAACCAATGTAGCAAAGAACACAAATTAACTGTGGTTAGCTCCTGTTTTTAAGGCAGGAACTCCTTGAAATTTTGGGTGTTTGAGTATATTTAAGAATTTAAGGATTGGAGAAAACGCATGTTATAATTGCATACTTTATTCCTACATATGTTTCAAAGGATTACAACCTGTGTGATCCATAGGGATCTTTGATATTAAAATTGTAACCTTCTCATCAGGGAAAGCATGGGAATCATCTTAAACGTAAGATATTATGACCGATTATATATATATATATATATAGATATATATATACCTACACAAGTGTGCTGCCGTCTACCGACTTCGTTACCTCATAATTTCCAGAAAAATGGAAATTTCTTAATGAAATTTCTGCCAGTATGTTTCAGATGGTTTTGATTACGATTATATCGGACCAGGAGGCGACACCAGGCTCCAGTCTGATTTGGCAAAGTTTCTACAGCTGGATGCCCTTCCTAACGCCAACCACTCCGAGAGTGTAGTGGGTGCTTTTACGTGCCACCGTCACGAAGGCCAGTCAGGCGGTACTGGCGACGGCCACGCTCGAAATGGTGTATCTTATGTGCCACCTGCACAGGAGCCAGTCCATCGGCACTGGCAACGATCTCGCTCGAATGTCTTTTCACGTGCCACTGGCACAAGTGCCAGGAAGGCGACGTTGGTAACGATCACGCTGGTGCTAAATAGCTGGTGCTATTTAGTGTCCAATGAAAGAATGTCACGCGTAAGTGGGGTGGCTACATCCTTGGCAGAGGCCTTGGATTTTGGTCTCACTTGGCTTGCCGGGACTTCTCACGCACAGCATATTTCCAAAGGTCACGGTCACAAGTCATTGCCTCGGTGAGGCCTGATGTTCGGAGGTCGTGCTTCACCACCTCATCCCAGGTCTTCCAGCTTATCTGTGTGTGTGTGTATATATATGTGTGTGTGCGTGTATTGGTGTAAATGTGCTTGTCTGCACATGTATGTGTGTATCCAAATATAAATGCTTCATTCTAAAATGACTTTTGTGTCAGAGGCCGTGTGTAAGCACTCCTTCCTATGTTTTCGATATCGGAGATGATGATTTTGCTAAAAAATCACGTTTTCAAAATTTTGATTTTCTTTCTCCAGACCCCATTAAAATTTTTTTTCACTATTTTTCGAAATTTAAAAAAAAAAATTCTCGTGGAAAAATACGAAGATTACGAATATGGAAAAAAAAGAATTTATTTAATTTCAAATTTTCTTAGAAAACATCTCATGTCGCTCCTCTTCTCGCTTTCAAAAAGCATGAAATGTTTTACGCATGTGTAGATTTCTTCTGTAGCAGCAGACGAAAAAAATTAAGTCCTCACCAGGAAACCCGATATGCAAGAAATGTTTGAAATATATTTTTTTCCTCGGCTTAACGAGTAATATTGCTTTAAGCACCCCATATAACGCCTCATGACTTTTGTATTACTTTGAATTTTCAGAAAATTTTTGCGATTTTGTATTCTCCACGCGTGAATTCATACGATTATGAAAAAAAATAGACAAAATTTTAAAAAATCTTTAGACTTTTCTTTCTAAATCACGGTTTAAAATACGGACATTCCGAATTTTTTGCTTAAATTACAAGAATAGTCCATTAAATGTGTTTATGGGAGAAAAGATATTGAGAAACGTCAAAACGTCAGAGTGACAAACGATCGAGGAGGGTATCAGGTGGTCGTGAGATGTGCTAAAAATAACTGCTAACTGGCATGGGGTGAGTGAAAATCATCCTCAGCTAGCTGGAAAATATCTTAGAGCAGTTCTAACAAGAGAGTCAACGTGGTTTCAGGCCAGTGAGATCAACCACGGACATGATTTTCACACTGCAACAGTTACAAAGAAAGTAGTGGAGCAATGACAACCCTTCTTTGTGGCATTTGTGGACTTTCCAAAGCATTTTCACGGTGGACTAACAAACTCTTCGGAAAGTGCTAGAAACTTATGGATGCCCTCAGATACTTGTTAATACCATCAAGCAGTTCCACACGCGTGTGTATGTGAGAATTGTGAGTGTGTCTGTATGAATGGGGGTGAGTGTGTGAATATGTATGTGTGGGTGAGCTGAAAAATGTGCACCTGTGTGTAGGCGTGTAAGTGGCCCAATACGTGCATTATGTGCAGTGATATGCGTTACATGTACTGGTATGCATGTGCGTGTGCATATGGACGTGTGTACGTATGTGGTGGTTATCATGTGTGTGTGTGCAAACGCGTTGGCCTGGGTATTCGTCTATATGTGCAAGTAACCTAGTGTATGTGTTGTGTGGAGTGATGCGTGTTTTGTGTATTTGTGTGTGTGTTCGCGTGCGTAAGGACGTGTATATGCGTGAGTATGTGTATGAACTTGTGTATATATGCGAGGCTAACGTGTTTGTGTGTGCAAACGCTTGTATTTAGCAGTTGAAATGTTCAGGTGGTGTGTGCACGCGGCGTGTGACTGACCATATAGTGTGTATGGTGTATGTTTGTGGGGTGAAAATGATATGTCTATGCGTGTTGCGTGTGTATGTGTATATAGTGTTTGTATTCAGGCCTCATGTGCTTGTGTGAGTGTGAGGGCGTGCATGATGGTGTGTGGTGTGTGTACTGAGTTAACCAGTGTGTAGGAGTGCTCGTATAGTGGTATGTGTGGCCACACTATTTGAAGGGTGTGTGGATAGTGGTGTATGATGTGGGTGCTGAGAAGTGTTTCGGGTGCTAGGGTGGGTGGAGTAGGAAGGTGTTTGTAGGTGTGGGTGTAATGGCGTGTGAAGGGAAATGAGTTGAACGGTGTGTATGGGTGCTTGTGTAGTGGTATGGGTACTGAGGTAGGCGGCATGCAGGTGTGTAGATGGAGGGGAGAGGCAGTTGAATGTGAGAGGTGTGTGGAAATCTGTGTGGGTGGTGTCAGATGGAGAGATGTGGCGAGTTGAGCCCATATGGCACAAAAGAACGAAGGGATAAGATTAATTCCTGTTCACAGTCAGGCGAGAGTCCGGGTGGCCCCTGTGCAGAGACAGTCCGAACACAATAAAATATATCGTCATAATCATCATAGCCACCAGCATCGTTTAACGTCCGCCTTCCATGCTGACATGGGTGGGACGGTTTGACAGGAGTTGGCCAGGCAGGAGCCTACACCAAACTTCGCGCATTTGTTTTTGATTTTGTCGACTACAGAGTATAGAAGGGTCAGTTGGGCATGATCTGTGAGAAAAACAGCACCATGACGCAGTTCACTCAGCCAGAAATTTGGAAACGACATGCTGAGGATTCGGAAAGTGTTGGATGAATCTATATATATTTCTGATTAAGGTACAAAACCAGCGCTCTAAAGGGAGGGTAGTAGGTCCCTATCACAGAGCTCAGTACATAGACTGGTACTTCATCCCCTTCCTTCAGGGTTGCTACAAAGCTGACCCTGGTGAGGTTTGAACCCAGAATGTAAAGAGCTGGAACAAATAACACAAGGCATTGCTTTTTTTCCCTTTCTTTCGACACTAGCGATCCTGCCAACTCGACGCTTTTATATATTACAAGCAATAATAATAATCCTTTGTACTGAATTTTGTGGGGAGGGGACTAGTCATTTACATGGACCCCAGTGTTTCACTGGTACTTAATTCATTGACCCCGTAAGGATGAAACGTAAAGTCGATCTCGGCGGAATTTGAACTCAGTAGCGACGGGCGAAATACCGCTACGCATTTCGTCCGGCGTGCTAATGATTCTGCCAGTTAATAATAATACCTGCAATACCGTTCCTCAAATGGAATATTAAAACAGGTGTGTGTGTGTGTGTGTGTGTGTGTATACTTCTCGTTTTGTATTTTAATATCTTCAGGTTAATAACAAAGTTATAGGATGTTGAAGCTCATGTCAACCTTGATAGAGCAAGACCTATACTCATAAAAAATTGGCCAATTTTTTCTGAAAGTTACAAGTAAACAAGGCTAATTCGTGTGAATTTTCTGAAAATCCTCACACTTGGAAAAATTTTCCACCATATATTCCGATATAATTGGAATCTACACCATTTGTAGAAAATTTCATTTAAAAATAACCATTTTAAAGATAGATGTGTTTATATGAGAGAAGTTTCGTTTTTCCATTTCTAGCCTAAGTAAATCGATTCAATGGAGGTGTGTACGTGTTAGCAAATAGCAGAGTATTACGTGTCAAATAAACAGCACCACAATACACACACACACGTGTGTGTGTGTGTGTGCGTGCGTGTATATATATATATATATATATATATATATATATACACACACACACATACATCTTTTATAAAGATATTTATATCGTTTTATAAAGATATATGTATGTATATAT
>NC_069006.1:22481886-22485796 GCF_001194135.2 Octopus bimaculoides
TATATATGTGTGTGTGTGTGTGTGTCTTTGTTGAACCGTAACATAGTGGTTCGCCAAAAGTATTCGATAGAATAAGTACTACTTTTGGGGTCTGATGATACACTGTAAAGCCAAGCGGTTTATAGGACGTGAAACCCCAAAGTAATACTCTAGACCGGCCTTTATCTATCTTTGTATGTATGTATGTATGTACGTGTGTGTGTGTGTGTGTGTGTGTATGTATGTATGCGCATACAAATATACATATTCATGCGATGATCCTTTGAAATATGTTAAAACGTGTGTGTGTTAATATGTGAATATGTGTATGTATGTACCTAGCCATATGGGCGCAACATATACAATGAAACTCAAGGACTAAACAACGAGGGGAAAGAATATAGGCGCCCCTGTTATTTAAGCATCCCTCACCCGCAAAAAACAGAAAAAACCCAGAAAAAAAGAAGTGCTTCGTTCTGTTGCTTGCTGAGGAATTGAAAGCAGCTAGAAAAGTTGGGTATGAATAACTGAAAGCCAGAGAAGGGGATATAAGGGAAGGCTGAAAGCAAATGGCGAAATGATGATTGAAAGAAAGTTGGAGAGAGAAATAGAGCATGAGGCGACGCGCACTCACACAGGTATATAAAGTACAGCAGAAATGATAGAGTGCGTGTGTGTAGATATCCGCCTAAGTAATTGTAAAAAAATAACTGAAACCGAAGATCGTCTCATTGAGCCGTATATGACTGATTATGGCATATAATGGACCGAATATTACTGCCAGTTTCGGGTCGATTATTGTACTTCTTCAGACATGGTGATAGTAAATTATAACCTCTGTATTTCCCATACTGAATCTGCGCTTTTTCTGATTTAGGAACACACGCATGCCCGCGCGCACATGTTTTGCCCAAATAGGTCCATATAAAAATTTCAGAGTGAAGTCGAAGCATTAGTAGATATTTATAACTCATATATAAAATACAAACAGCGGTACTACTACAGCAGCACGGTCCCGAACGCGTAGTCGTGAGTGTTCGATCCTAACCCTAACCCCAAACCTAAACACGTATTCATTTGCACACGCGAGTTAGGGTTAGGGATAGGGTTAGGGTTAGGGATAGGGTTAGGATCGACCACTCACGACTAGCTAGCGCGTTCGGGACCGTGCTGCTTTAGTAGTACCCAAAGAGCTAGGAATAGATTAATAAACAATGCCTGTACAATAGAATATGTATATATATGTGCCTACAAGTGTGTAGTATGTGCATTGGATGTTCCGCTTGAGGTGCCTATGTCTCTTAGTCCTTATTTATCCCAAACTCCTTTCATTTCGACCTATTAAAAAAATTATATGTTGTATATATATGTTGTCGATATTGCAGTGTCAACCTACTCTTCGTCTTTTTATTTTTTTAATTATTATAATTAAACCTTTCCCGCCACAAATATACCCTATAAATGATTTACCCCCCATGTGACCCCGTTTCCCCGATTATCTTCTTACCCCCCCTTTTTTTTTTGTTATACTAACCCGCCTGAAACCGCCTAACTTGCTATCATTGAAGTGATCCAAGTTGAAACATTTTATCAAAATTTCACGTTGAAATTATTATATAAACAACCAGATTGATAAAGACAAAGTTATTTTACTAAATCATTCCATTATATTCAAAATTTAAGCCAAGTTTGACAAAAATATAGTAACAAAAGGGTACAAAGCAATCTAAAAGAACCCCTATCAAAATTTCAAGTTAAAATCACGTTCTAAACACTAGCTAACTAATGACAAAGTTATTGTACAGAATACTTCATTATTTTCAAAATTAATTTAAATAAAGATAGTACATTTCTACCGAAGTAAGGTAACAAAGGGGTTAAGGCGCTAATGTATACTTTAGGGGGAAATGAGATCGATATTTCAAACCGATCTGGTGAGACTATGTAATTGGAAAAATATGAATGATGAAATACACAATAGTAAATACGAAAAAAAGGTGCGACGATCTATCAGATAAATGATTGGATAAAGCAGACAAACCTCCAGACTCGCCTTCCGCAACCTTGTCTTCGCAAATGATAGCAGGAAACGAGTTGCAAGCGCTTATCAAACAAACGACCTCCTCTCATGCTTACTCATTCTCCTACCCACTCTCTTTCCTTCGACTTCTCTCTCTACTCTCTACTCTCTCTCTTTCACGTTCAGAGAAGCATGTTTCGCTGTTGTATTACGATCATACATGGATTTATTGAAGAATGAAAAGGATTCCACCTTCACGGGTTCGGATGCCAAGAAAACAATGTCCGATGCTCTAATGATTTAACCTTCGTTTTACATTCAATCTTGTGTTTCCACCACCCTCGTCATTGCACTAACTACACCTACACACACACACACACACACACACGTGTTTATACACACAATGTGCATACATACACACACACACATACATACACACACACACACACACACACGTGTTTATACACACAATGTGCATACATACACACACACATATACATACGCACACACACACACACACACACACACGTGTTTATACACACAATGTGCATACATACACACACACACACACACATACATCCATTCATACACACATACATACATACACACATACATACACACATACATAATACATACACACATACATACATACATACATGTATGTATGTAAGTTCTGTGGGTACATTTGCTCGACAGAAACTGAAAGAAGCCTATAGAGCCCGTGTGTGTGTGTACGCATGACAAAACATTGTTCGTTTGTTTACATCACCGTAACATAGCGGCGCGGCAAGACTGGCCGGTAGGTAGAATAAGGACCAGACTTTAAAATAAAGTACTGGGGTCGATTTGTTCGACTAAAATCTTTCAAGTTGGTGCCCTCAACCATGAACGCAGTCCAGTAACTGAAGCAAGTGGGAGACAGAAGATTAACCCTCAACCAGATTTATCGGGCCTATCGATACTATTGTCCAGATCAAAGGTCCTCAACTGGGTGCCATTTGGAGCAAAGGAGGCTCTCTTGTGCCAAAGAACACTCTTTCGATAGAGTAGCCATTTACAACTTTAAAGATTATAGAAAATTTTGTCGTTGTTTTAAAGTTGGAGATAATTCACTGCTTTTTCAAATTTTTTATTAACTTTTATTTTTTTGCTTAAATAAGAACAGTTAATTGCACATTCAATATGGAAGACATGGAAGTTATCATATATAGATTACTTACAGACAATTCAAAATTTTCAACGTCTTGATTGGGTTTATTTGAATTATTTTCCTGTTCTTTCTGCCCTTCCTTCGACTCTTCCTTTGGCTCTTCTTTTGGCTCTTCCTTTGACTCTTTCTTTGACTCTTCCTTTGATTCTCCCTTTGACTCTTCCTTTGGTTTTTCCTTTGACTCTTCCTTTGTCTCCTTCTTTGGCTCTTCCTTTGACTCCTTCTTTGACTCTTCCTTTGACTCTTCCTTTAACTCTTCCTTTGGTTCTTCCTTTGACTCTCCTTTCGGCTGCTCCTGACTCTTTGGTCGCCCCTGAATAAATAAATAAATAAATAAATAAATAAATGAATAAATAAATAAAGATATATATGCATACATATACATGTATACATATATACATACACATGTATTTATGTATGTATGTCTTTTACTTATTTCAGTCCTCAGACTGCAGCCATGCCAGGGTACTGCCCTTGAAATGATCCCGGTACTTCTTTTTTAAGCCTGGTACTTACTTTGTCTATCTCTCTTGCTAAACAACTAAGCTACAGGGATGTAAACACACAAGCAGTGGTTGTCAAGCGGTGGTAAAGGACAAACAGAGACACAAAGACACACACACACACAGATATTAATATACATATATATGACAGGCTTCTTTCAATCTCCATCTACCAAATCCACTCACAAGATTATAGTA
>NC_069006.1:22485806-22491868 GCF_001194135.2 Octopus bimaculoides
TGTGTATATATATATATATATATATATATATATATATATGTATATATATGTATATATATATATATATATATATTCCAAGAGAGTTAGAGGTTGTGAAATGCTAAGTCAATCAGGACTGGGTTTGTACTCAAAACTAAAGGGACATAATTCTGCAAGAAATTTAATTTTTTTCTTAAGTCCTGATAGTAACAGGAAAAGAAAATATAAAGGATATCCTTGTCATTCTGTTTGGTACGCAAAAGGATCTTACAAGGAAATAATCTGAGAGGAGGAAAGAAAAAAAACTTGTAAGCATACTTCGTTTTTAATGCTATTTAAGGAGTGCCATTCGTCTGTATGTTTTGGATTCAAATTCCGATTCCTCATTAAGGCATTAGAAGGTATTAAAGCCACAGAATTATGGGAGATGAGAATGGTCTCTGTGTGTCATTAATGACCGTGGATAAAGGTCCTTGTTGTTTACCCTACTGGACACAGTCTGATGTGCAAATCATAGTCTCTGTCATGCAAGTTGCACTTTTGAGCTGTCCCGATACAGTTTGAGTTGTCCAGTTCTATCTTTCCAGTATAGAATGTTCAATAAGATCTAAGCGTGGACAATCCAGTATGAGGGACAGGTTGTTGCCCATGCAGTGTGTGCCTCCTCTCCATGTCACTGATGGGTCCAAAGGAACAGCATGGCTATTACAATTTGGCCAGCTCAGGAATTGCCAGAACAAGGTGGTAGATAATGTTGAACTGCCTGAGCTCTGACTCAGAGTTTACTCCCAAAGCTTTTCTCATGGCTGGTTATGGCCACAAAACAGCAAAGATTTAGAGTCAAAGTTTTCCTGCCCCTTCTATACTTTCTGGAGAAGTAACCTCAATCCTATTATTATTATTATTATTATTATTATTATTATTATTATTATTATTATTATTATTAAGAGGAAATCATTTACTATTACGTAGCTTGAATTCACCACTCCTTACTATATTGAATTTCCTTCTCATTATAGACGGATGTTCTTGAATGATGACATTCTTCAGATAAATTGCAATACTATTTAATGTCGGGCTGCCTAATAAGGAGTTTACTTTCCAACTACATGGTCCTGGGTCCGGTCCCACTGTGTGGTGCCTTGAGTAAGTATCTTCTACTATAGCCCTGAGTTAACCAATGTCTTGTGAGTGGATTTGGTAGTCAGAAACTGAAAGAAACTCATCATAAATGTATATATGTGGATACATCTGTGTGTGTGCCTTTGTGTTTATGTGTGTCCCCCACCACTGCTTGATAATTGGTGTTGGTTTGTTTGCATCCCCATAACTTCATAACTTGGTAAAAGAAATAGGGGGAATAAGTACCAGGCTTAAAAAATAAAGTACTAGGATTGATTCAGTCAACTTAAACCCTTCAGGGCGATGCTCCAGCATGACCACTGTTTACTGACTGCAACAATTAAGAAATACAGGTAAAGTAAAACCTTTCACGAGAATTTCTTGTTAATGTATGTCCTATAGAAAGGTGGGGAGCTGGCCGAATCGTTAGCATGCCGGGCGAAATGCTTTGCGGTATTTTGTTGCTATGTTCTGAGTTCAAATTCTGCCAAGGTTGACTTTTATCTTTCATCCTTTCGAGGTCGATAAATTAAATACCAGTTGAGTACTGGGGTCAATGTGATCGACTGTCCCCCTTCCCACAAAATCCAGGCCTTATGTTTATAGTAGAGAGGAATCTATTGTCCCAAAGAGTAGCTTGATAATGACAAAGTTATTTTACCAAATTCTTCAGTATTTTTAAAATTAACTGAAACAAAGGCAGCGTGTTCCAACAGAAATATGGTAATAAAGCAAGTTGATTCAACATTGAGAGCACAGTTTCCTTTTTTAATGTGAACTCTCAAAAATAAATTACACTGTTATCCCTATGGTTACTTATTTTATCAACCCTGAGAGGATGAAAGACAAAGGACCTCAGTGGAATTTGAACTCAGAACACAAAGCACTACAAGAAATGTCACCTAGCATTTTGTGATATTTATTTATTTTATTTTTGTTTCAATCATTAGATTGTGGACATGCTGGGGCAGCACCTTGAAGAATTTTTAGTTGAATGGATCAACCCCTGTACTTATGTGTTTCTTTAGCCTGGTACTTATTCTAATGGTCTCTTTTACTGAACTGCTATATTATGGGGATGTAAACACACCAACACTGGTGGAAAGACACACACACATACACATATATATGATGGGCTTCTTTCCCTTTCCATCTACCAAATCCACTTTCAAGCTGTTGGTCAGCCCAAGGCTATATAACAGAAGACAGTTGCCCAGAGTGGGTGCCACGCAGTGGGACAGAATCTGTAAACATGTGTTTGTGAAGCAAGCTTCTTACTACACAGTCACAACTGTGTCTATGTGCTATGTGCTAAACGATTCATTTTAATAAAACAAGATTTCGTTGTTCAAATCTGTAAATTCAGAAATTCTGTTTGGTAGATAAAAAGCTCTTAAAAGCAAGGAACTGTAAGATGAAGAACGGAAATATTTGTAAACAATGCATCATTTATAATACTACATATCACCTGAAAGTATAAACTGTAAACCGGTGATAAGAAATTCGCAGAATACAGTTTATGCTGAGAGCAAAAAGCCAGGAATCAAACACTTCAATAACAACACTTTGTTCAACTTTTCTAAATCCTCACAGTATTTAAACTTATTCCACTGTTTGAACACTTGGTATCTACTGTTTCCTAACACAGATCATCTCCAGTTTTACTGTTTTGATATAAAACTGGTACTCCCGGAACAACCTGCTAATGATATGTGCAAATGGCAGAGCACTCCAGAGATACACGTATCCTTAACATATTGCAGGATTGGATTTGCACTAGGTACCTATCTTTGTTTCTAAACTAAAGGAGGTATCTACATCAGTGGCACAGTGAAGAAGAGAATTACTCTCTTCCTTCATTTACGAAATGAAGATTCATGGATCACATCCAGGATTAAGATACTTTGTGTTGATTGAAACTTAGTGTAGATGTAATATTGAAATACTTTTCACATCTAAGAGATAGCATTAATTTGGTACTGTGTTGGTTACAATGTTGAGTATTCCAGCTGGTCTAATCAGTAGTCCCACGCAGGTCAAATTGAACCTGGAACCATTAGATCACAAAGCAAGCTTTCTACTACAGAGCCATGCCTGCACCTATAAAGCCACACCTTCACCTATAAAGCCACACCTTCACCTATGCTAAAAATCTATTTATATTCCTCATGTAAAGCAATTGGGAATTTCTAGTGTTCATTCAGTGTAAAGTAATTAGATAGTTCCTACATAAGGTTAGTAAACTTCATTAAACCAAATAAGTTAATGAGCTGTAAAAAGTGTACTTCTTTGTGTCATCTTAACGAAGGGAAAAGAAATGCATTAACATTGTTGATATTCAAATAAATTTCTTACTTTCAGATGATTCATTATAGCTTTGGAATATTGCCCTAGCCTTTTACTGTCTAAGCCTGCCAAATCTGGCCCAGTTATTCTACCTGTTCTATGTTCAAACCAACCAGATCCAGCCTCTCGCGCCAACCCTATAATATCATTCTAAAAATAAACAATTATATCATAGAAATCTCAAAGATATAAAATAAAGTACGGTTAATTCAAAAGGATGTAAATAAATAAGCATTATATTTGACAGAGTAATCGGAATGCTAAATGGTTAATAGGGTTTCAGTGCTTAAAATTCTATAGATTAAAGTAAGGATTTGACTGCTGTATTTATTAATTAGTATTCAAGCTAAGTAAAATCACAGGCATTCATCCATATATTCATGATCTTTATAGCCATGCGCCTACTCCCTCTCCCAGCTGAGAGGTAAATAGGTAAAAGATATAGTTCTGTATCATTTGTCCATTTAGTGTCCGTCTTCACATGCTAGCATGGTTTGGATGGGAATTGATTTTGATGTGAGGGTTTCATAGCTGGATGCTCTTCCTGCGGTCAACCCTTGCTGGTTGTTTTCCAAGTGAGGGATATTTGTGTTTCTTCTACAGACCTTTGAAAATACAAAGTGACTGGTGTTATGTCAATAAGGAATGCAAGCATCACTGTTTCGCTCAGATGATGATAAGCAAAATACCACCATTCACACACACATACACACAATATATATATATATATATACAGACATACCTATATACATACATACTTATATATACTTTATATATATATATAAATTCATGTGTACATACACATAAAGCATTTAATGTGCAATGAACTGATAAGGAAGGTAGAAATAATGAGAAGTATGTTTCTTTTCTTGACCCATCTCTCTCCTTACTTCTCTCTCTCTCTCTCTCTCTCTCTCTCTCCCTTCTCTCTCTCTCCCTCTCTTCTCTCCCTCTCCCTCTCTTCTCTCTCTCTCCCTCCCTCTCTTCTCTCTCTCTCCCTCCCTTCTCTCTCTTTACCTCCTCACTTGTTAATAACTTCTACTCTCCTCCTCAAAAACCCATAAACACACACACACACACAAACTCTCTCTCGTCCCTCTGTTTGTCTCTCTCTCTCTCTCTCTCTTGCCATAATTAATAGCAGCTCTCAGAGTGCCAAATAATGGAGGAGAATGACTACAACAGTAACAGCAACCATAACTACAACATTACAGCAAGAACCTTGTAGACTCTGCCACCAATATTTCAACTATTAATGTTCCTCGCTGTAGCAAGGTTACTTCTACACTCTCTCGAATGTTTATCATTAAAAGCTTCTCACATTTTTAGTGCCACTGCTTATCGTCAAAATCACCTACATTTTAAACGTGGTCAAATTAGCATTAACACGATAATTATAGTGAAGGTAATATTAATTAATTGAGACTAAGCCATAGCAAAGATAGCGTGGGAACTTGTGTCAATAGCAGGCTGATGGATTTGAAGCAAAGGTTCTCGATCCATTTTGGCCAAAGGCCTCCTTTTGACCCTTGGAGTGATAATTCTTTTTATTACAGACATAAGGCCTGAATTTTGGCGGGAGCGGGCCTGTAAATTACATTGACCCCAGTGCTCAACAAGCGCTTATTTTATCAACCCTGAAACAATGAAAAAACAATGTTGATCTCAGCAGCATTTGGACTCAGAGAGTAAAACTGAATGAAATATTGCTAAGCTTTTTGCTCAGCATGTTAATTATTGCTTCTAGTTTGCCACCTTACAACAGTATCACAGATACTGGTTTGAAATTCAGGCACAAGGCCAGCAATTTCAGAGGAGGGGATAAGTCAATTATATCAATCGCAATGCTTAACTGGTGCTTAATTTATCGACCCCGAAAGGATGAAAGGTAAAGTTAACCCCAGCGAAATTTGAACTCGGAACGTAAAGATG
Organism: Octopus bimaculoides; assembly: GCF_001194135.2. Taxonomy (NCBI): domain Eukaryota; kingdom Metazoa; phylum Mollusca; class Cephalopoda; order Octopoda; family Octopodidae; genus Octopus; species Octopus bimaculoides. The sequence goes on from NC_069006.1 coordinate 22,491,186, forward strand.
GATGAAATGCAGCAAAGCATTTTGTCCAGCGTACTAATGATTCTGCCAGGTCTCCACCTTATCTGCGGCTCTCCACCAGAATTTGAAGACTTGTGTTCAAATCTTTACTGTTTGTCTTCATCTTGCATAAAACAGGTTCATGAAGGAATCGATGTATTTAATCAGAGAAGTATTAGAAAAGCATCTATTCGTGCAGAAATAGCAGCTATGACCTCAAGAACTTCACTGCCATCCTCAGATCATCTGTTGGGATGCAAGCATTAACAAGGAATGCTGAGGAACAGTTTGGCCACTCTCCTACAGTGACCACAACAAGAATCTGCAATCATGCCAGTCAAATATATAATTAATTGAATCACAACTTATTTTAATTGCAGGTAATATTATAAAACTAATTAGTAATAAACATTGTTTCATGGGAAAAGGCAATTTTAAGTCAGTGACTAATATTTCAATTAATTTTGCGAGTAATGGGTGACAAGTCCAAACAAGTTCAGGTGTTCACTGAACTTGCCAAAATAGTCGGGAGAAATTCTTCACTAAATAACTGCATACACAAATGTATATACTGGTTGGCATTGGGAACAAGAGCTGTTTAGCAGATTGGGAACTCAGACACACCATCTGCAGCAAATGCAATATATATATATATATATATATATATATATATATATATATATATA
>NC_069006.1:22492408-22493361 GCF_001194135.2 Octopus bimaculoides
ATATATATATATATATATATATATATATATACAATGAGCCTCCTTTAGTTTCCATTTACCTCATCCACTCACAATGCTTTCGTTGGCCTGAAGATCTAATAGAAGACATTTACCAAAGGTGCTGCGTAGTGGTTGGGAAGCGTGCTTTTTAACCACACTGCCATGCCTGTGTATAAATAAGTGTATAAATACACATTTTTTTTGTTCTTGTAACTACATTTTCATCTTCAACCAAAATTCAAATAACGTTTGAAAATTCCACCAAGCGATGCTTTTTACTAATGCTTCTTCTATTGTTGTTTATTTCCATATTTTATTCCCATTCAATAAATTCTTTTGCTTGTTAGCATTGTACACATTCATTGAATCTACCAACTTTTCAAAGCCATGCATATTTTCCTTTGTCTCCTCTGTTTTATTATACAATATATATATATTGGTTGTGGAGGTGGTAGCTGTGATGGTTGTAGTAGTAGTGGTGGTGGTGGTGGTGGTGGTATCACCTAAACAAGACAAAGGCCATGAACCAACAAAAGTGCTCCCCCAACACACACACACACACACAGAGAGTCACCAGTTTGCAAGAAATAGCAGCCAAATGAAAATTTGCGAATTTGTCAGAAACGAGCCATCATGGAGATCTCTATATGATCTCCCGATCTGCTAGAAATAGCGGCCAATATCTCCCCCTTCCCGTACACCTCACTCAGCTCACACGAAACTGTCTGAACAAAAGATCCATTGGATGGTCTAATCCAAGGTGGACTATGTTTAAGAAACAAAATCACGGTACGGCCACAGTCGGAGTGCCTTAGGTCATTGGTCTGCTCGTTGGATCGAAGCCAAGTGGAAATTACCACCACCACCACCACCAGTAACACCCAACACCAACACCGTAACCACCGCCATCAACAGCAACGACATAGCACCAATACCTTCACCACCACCACCAC
>NC_069006.1:22494721-22495641 GCF_001194135.2 Octopus bimaculoides
CATCCGCCCTGTGCGCAACAGGTTCTTATTTCATCGATACCGAAAGATTGAAAGGCAAAGTCGACCTCGGTGGAATTTGAACTCGGAACGTAAAGAAAGATGGAATACCGCTAAACATTTTGTCCGACGCTTTAGATCCTGTCACATCACCGCCTTAATAATAATAATAATAATAATAATAATAATAATAATAATAATAATAATGGTTTCAAGTTTTGCCACAAGAGCAGCAATTTTGGTGAAGGGAACGAGTCGATTACATCGATTCTAGTGTTCAGCTGGTACTTATTTTATCGACCCTGAAAGGATGAGAGGCAAAATCGACCTTGGCGGAATTTGAGCTCAGAACGTAAAGACGGACGAAATACCGTTAATCATTTTGTCCGACGCTCTAGATTCTGTCACCTCGCCGTCTTAATAATAATGATGATGATGATGATAGTAGTAGTACTAGTAGTAGTAATAGTAGTAGTAGTAGTAACAACAACAACAACAGCACGTAACAACGTTATTTCATGAATTGTGAACAAATGATGAACAGGTTATTAAAGCTAAACACGTTCTGACTGATTGCTACTCCTGTCTCTTCATTAGGAACTTCATAAATTAGACAGTTCCATTAAGCAACATAGTGTGAAGCATACTATAAAAATCGTTAAATCCCAAATGAGAGAAAGAGAAAGAAAAATGTATTATTCCCTCCAAAAAGCAAAAGAAAAAAAAAAGGAACAGGTTTACTTAGAATTTTCTCGTCAAACTTAGATTTCAAAAAAATATAACTGAAAAATTAATTATTAGCAATGCATTAATTAAAAGAAAGAAAAAAGGCGTAGGCGTGGCTTTGTGGTAAGAGGCTTGTTTCCCAACCACATGGTTCTGGGTTCAGTCTCACTGCGTGGCACCTTGGGTAAGTGTCTTCT
>NC_069006.1:22496045-22500292 GCF_001194135.2 Octopus bimaculoides
TGTGTGTGTGTGTGTGTGTCTTTGTGTCTGTGTTTGTCTCCGCCAGAATCGCTTGACAACCGATGTTGGTGCATCTACGTCCTCGTAACTTAGCAGTTCGGCAAAAGACCGATAGAAGAAGTACTAGGCTTACAAAGAATAAGTCCTGGGGTCGATTTATTCGACTAAAACCCTTTAAGGCGGTGCCCTAACATGACCGCAGTCAAATCACTGAAACAAATGAAAAAAAAAAAAGAAAGAAGAAAAGAAAAGAACTCTAGAATCAACAAGTTTCCCCGCTGGGAAAGTAAAAATATCACCTGGGATAAATCTATCTCAGTCTGACAGTCTGAAAACTCCCTGCTGTAGTGTATATGTGTGGGTAGGTGGGTGGGGGGATTATTGATGGCGGAGACAAAATTATATAGGTGTATATATATATATTACATATATAAGTAGCGAAGGCAAAAATATTTTGTGGGGTGTATACATACATTCTACATCAGTAAAAGATTGCCGTTTTACAAGGAAAGAAGCATTGGCAGTGAAATTCTAACCAATGTATGACTGGTATATTTATGCGGGTCTATGAGGGAGCCTCAATGTGGCCGTTCGATCTGCTAGAAATGGCAGTTAAAATCTCTTGAAGCATATATATTACTGCTTTAAAAGAAAGTAGGGTAAATTAGAATATATTCCTTGATACAGTGTCTGGAGAAAGAAAAAATAAGGCGGGATGGTCATGGCTGGAATTTATTTGGTCATACATCTAGTCGAACAACACTGATTTAAGGCTAAACAACTATATCTCCACACTCAGTACATACATACATACATACATACATACATACATGAATGCATAGATGCATGCATATATAGATACATGCATGTATACATGTCTGCTTGCATTCATACATACACGCAAACAGGTATCCTTGTATACACATACATACACGCATACATGCATACACAACGTACATACAACATGCATCGCACATACATACATACACACATACATACATACATACCCGTGAATTGACGGTGGTGACTCATTAAACGTAGTGAGACAATTGCGCAAAATCATTCGAATTCCCTTTCAAATCACACGTTTTAACAGTTTAATTTCTTTTTAAAAAAACGGTAAGGACACATAGCATAATACAGAAAGGAGAGTGTTAGCAAAATTCATCTACAGTGGCAAGAATACAGTTTAACGTTTCGGCTCTTTGTCCTTCGTCTGGCAATAAAGTAGAGGTAGAAAACGTGTTGTTACTGTCTCTTGGGTTGTAAGCAAATGAATAAGAAACCACAGCGAGATAACGAGGTTATTAGATACTAAGGAGATAAAGAGAAGAAATTGAAAGACAAACTGCTGTGGGTAAGGGATGTGGGGACAAACTTAGTCATAAGATTTGCTGGATTACGGCTGACCTTGACCTTAACAAGACTGGAGACGAATGGTGGGTTGTCTCTATGCAATCGTCAAACGACCGGCCAAAAAATTAGTGGCCAAACTAAGCCATCAAAATTATACTCTACTTTTTTTGGCTGAAAATATTAGAAGAGTGAAGATTACAGCTCTAAATATATTAAATCTGAATAAAAGAGGGAATAAGGGATAGCCACGGTTGGAAAGTCTGTGATAACAGGTCAGCTGGATCAGAGCTAACATGTGGGATACACAATTACACAACCATCTAAAAATACTACAAGATATATATATATATATATATATATATATATATATTATATACTGTATATATTAGATACACGCGATGTGTATAATATACGATGTATATAAAATGTGATATAAATATATGCATACATACACACATATAAAAATGTATATATGCATGTATGTTTGTGTATATATATATACACATATATACATGCATACCTACATTCATGTATGCATGCATATATAGACATACATGCATTCATGTATTGTATGCCTGCATACAGACATACATACGTGTGTTTGTATGTATGTATGTATGCATATGCATACATGTATGTTATAAGTTATACAAACGGAAGTTATACAACTCGACACGATACACAGAAAACTTTAGTTCATTTATTGCCGAGAATTTACATCCGTGACTCAAGTACCTTAAGTTTGGCAAGTGTTTTACCAAAGATTTCTAAACCCTTGAGAAGCAGATGTAGTTTCTTGATTATAAAGCAAATTTTTGTGTGTCTGTCTGTCTGTTTGTCTATCTCTTTCTCTCTCTCTCTCTCTCTCTCTCTCTCTCTCTCTCTCTCTCTCTCTCTCTCTCTCTCTCTCTCTCTCTCTCTCTCTCTCTCTTCCACATACAGACACACATACACATGCATATATATATATAATCTCAGATGGCCTGCATCGGTTATGAGCTTCGCACTTTCCTCCAGTCTCACAAAATGTGTGCGTGTGTGTGTTTGGGGAAACATACATACAGACACGCGCGCGCACGTACACACACACACACACATACATAACATACATACAACATGCATGCGTACATACATACATACATACATACATACATACATACATACAAAGTACTGATAAAGAGAAATATGAAAATTATGATGAAGACATTGAAAAAATTTATAAATGTATTCTCCATCTTTACGTATGTATGTATGTATGTATGTATGTATGTATGCATGCATGTTGTATGTATGTACGTATGTATGTGTGTGTGTGTGTTATTCTTGTTTAAGTCAATTCAGCCTTGAACTAGTAGATCAAGGGTCAAAGATACTTCAGCGGTGACCATCTCGTCTTTTTTTTTCTTTTTTTCCAAGCACAATGCATGGAGGACTACTGCTATCACATGTGTTCTTTCGCTTGTCTAAAATAATGTGTGATTTGAGATTCGACTGTGATTTCTAGCAGGCTGACAGTCCACATACAAACATACATACATAATACATATATATATATATATATATATATATATATATATATATATATATATATTTGTGTGTGTGTGTGTATGTATGTATGTGTATGCTCCTCCTGTGGATCACGTAGTGTATGTCTATATTATTTATAAAATATAAGATCAAGCGATGTAAAGTCTGTCCGATCCAAGTGGAAGAGGATGCTGCACCGCCTCAGCAGGAGCAACAACTCTACAATGGGACCTCTCTGTGTGGTGGGCCGAATCGTTTGAAACAGCAGCTAGATCTCCCTCACGCGTTAATATCTTTGCATCTCTTAAGCAAGGAAAAGATGTAACAGATAATATAGTCATACATACTCAACAAAAATGGCATGATATTTTTTGGAATATCAGCGATTTATACCTGCACGATCGGGTCTGAACCACGGCCGAACAACAACCACTAAGGATTGTAAAGCAAAGAGGAAGTGAGGCTCTACGCAGCAGCAGGACTGACTAGAAACATCAACTAAATCTCTTTGCTATTACACCTTTTTGTCTAAAATAATTATAATAATCTTTTCTACTACAGGTAAAAGGTATGAAATTTTGTGGTAGGTGGGGGCTGGTCGATTACATCTATTACCAGTGCTTAACTGGTGCTTATTTCGTTGATCCCGAAAGAATGGAAGGCAAAGTCGACATCGGCGGGAATTGAACTCGGAACGTAAATATAAGAATTATAATATAAAGCACAGGGCATATTAGAGAGTGTAGTTCCCTTGAAGTATTAGGGATGAAAACAAACAGACGACCGATTGTCACAGTTGAAATGTCTATGATTGTATCTTTACACGTTGGCCGGGGGTTAAATAAGTTGTTTCCAGGGAGATTTAGGTTATCGAAAGAGAGAATTAGGGACGACATGTCTTGCAAAGCTTTATTAACACCATCGTCGATGTTTGCCACTAAATGGTTATAACGGAGTATTAGTAGTTCGCTGTTTCGGTCGAACGATTTCGTTTCATTCAATGAAAATAGCGCACATAAAGCTGCTTTGCTTACCTCTTCTTCCATCTTGCTGTTTCTTCGGATTAGTGTTGTGCTTAATGTAGTAGTAGTAGTAGTAACTGTTGTTGTTGTTGTAGATGATGATGATGGTGATGATGAGGATAATGATAATGATGACGATGTTCTTGTTGTTGCTGTTGCTGTTACTGATGAGGATCTAATACTCGCGCGAGGATGCTGGAATTGAGCGAAGGAACAACCATATGCTCTCCACAGAGCCTACACCGAACACATGCACACACGGACGCACGCTTGCATTTGCACATACACATGCAAACCATGGACACACGCGCGCACACATAAACAATTACACGGAAAGCTTGC
>NC_069006.1:22502520-22507217 GCF_001194135.2 Octopus bimaculoides
TTTTACGTACTAATTTTTTAAAATCCAGTAAAGTTCTTTGAAAAATATTTAAAAACTCGTAGGGGTACCTAAGACCCATTGACCTGTGAACTCCACTAGGTCTGAATCTGGCCCTGCGTACAGGGTGGTTAAAATTTTCGCTACACCGTTGACTGTACGATGTATTGGACGAAATGTTTTTCTAATATGGTGTCGGATTTCTCAAGCCGTGTGAATGAAATTTGGTTGACAGAAACCGTTCTTCTTCATGTATGGTAGATTTAATAATACTTGGTCCGGTTTGATGCCACCACCACCACCACCAACAACAACAACAACTGGATGTTGGTTCGATTTTATGTCACCACCACCAGCACCACCACCTGGGGCCTTGGTTGGGTTTGATGTAAGGGATTCCACCCGAGTAAAATAGGAACCAAAGGGATCCATAGTTACAAATGGTTGAGAGCCACTGGTCTATATTGTCCAAAAATTTCACTCAGCTGATCTTAGTTTCCCTTGCAAGTTATTTTCCGATTTTAAACTTACACATTCAGAAGGGAGTTTTTGACTGGTAATCGTTGAAATAATCTTATGTGATTGAATTTTTAAATTTTTTTAATATATTTCAAAGTTTATCGTATTTATGATTAATATACAAATATCCCCCTGAGCTTTTCTCCACCCTTCACCACCACCGCCACCATCCCAGTTATTTTGTTGTAGTCTATGACGACGGCTAACAAATGGCACATTAAAAAAAAGATAACGCACCAAGATAAAACATTATTCAGTCGGGCGACTTGCCAGGACCAATACAATTCTTCCACGCCAGATATCCCGATCTTTATATCCTCAATGTAGTATGTTTCACAAGGTGATCGATATATGCCCATGTTGATCTGTCGATACCTCTGTGTGCAGAAGGAGTTCACTGGATCTTTCATCCTTGCTTTCCCAGCAGGGTTCTACATAACGTGTTCTTGTTTCTATGATTACCGAGTTATCAGCAAGAAGACTGCCATGCAGTCGCTGCTTTGTATGGTGTTATTGCCAAGAAAAATTGAGAACTGCTCGAAGCATTCTCGTGTTCCTGGCTTCGAAAAGGAAAAGTTCTTGGCTTTAAGGGTATCGCGAAAGGCCTGATTGTTAAAGAGGACAACAAACGTCAAGGCAAGGCAAACATGTCAAGTCATATACATTATTATTGTTGGAAAAAAAAAATTCTAAGTCTTACAGCTGTTTCTGGGATATCCCAGAATGAGGATTCAGTAAAAGAAAGTAGTAGTTATGTTCAATGGACACGCATGTGTCTCTTGAAACCTGCTCGTGCTTTGCAAACCTTTTGGCAAATGGAAGACGTTGAGGACCTATCTTGTGGATCATTTACAACGCATTTTCTCGAGTGGACGGCAAGGCCTGTTTTGACAGGCTAAAGTTTTCATTTGGAGGAGAGGTGTATGTATGTATGTATATGACAACATAATTCCCAAACAGTTGTTATATGACGAGTTGGCTCAGGGTAGCAGACCCAGAGGTTGACCAAAGCTGAGGTTTAACGACACATCTGAGAGCAGCCTGACCAAGTCCCACATCGATGCAAATACTTAGGAAAACTTAGTTGAAGATAGAACAGTATAGAAATCTTCCGTGAACAGAGGAGTCAAACAGCTCGAGGAAGAAAACATGGAAGCAAAGTGCCAAAGAAAGACAACACCATGCAGCCCTACATCAGCTTCCTTGCTTGCAGATTTTGCATCAGAACTTGGTCATCAAACGTAGGAAGGATCACCCATGAGAGAAGCTGATGGAAGAAGACTACGAGCACCTAATTAAGACATTCTCTGCTGCTTAGACTGTCTGTCAAGACGTAAATAGCCGAATATATGCTGAGGTTCTGAAAAGCTTCTGGCTTTGGGTGAAAGAAAATACAAGAGGATCAGTTAATTACGATTTTATACAACTTATTCCCCTCTCAGATTCACACACTTATTGCAGCGGCCCTTCAGTTTTTCTAAGCCCTGTAAAAGAACTCAGAAGGTTGGGACTTGAACCAGGCCTTTCGTGATACCCTTAAAGCCAGCAACTTTTCAACACCCCTCGTATGTATGTATGTATGTATGTATGTATGTATGTATGTATGTATGTATGTATGTATACGTGTAGTATTTGGAGTCTGTTCATGTGCAGATTTGTTTTACACATGTATTCTCATACATATAGTTGCATGTCTAGACATGCGCATATATACTTAAATGGTAAACTTCTGGAAAGTTTTACAGATTTTTACTGTATGTGTGTATGTTCAGACACACACACGGATAGATATGAAAAAATGAAATTACGTTACCTCAACCGTTACCATTTTTAAAATGGAATATATATGTGTATATATCCGTGTTGAAGTCAATGGAATTCACCAGATATTTTAAACAGGACCTCTAAGCGTTCTCGTAAAGCGCCGGTGATGTTCGATTAAGGAACGCCGATCCGACAAGGAACGACAGATGACAATGCTTCTAAGACATTATATTTGAGAACACTTTAGGAATGTTCTATAGAAATATTTCTGTATTTAATTATAAATTTTTCAGGAAGAAAAGAAAGAAAAATGGATTATATATAAAAATATAAAAAATTAAAATATCTGGAAAAAGAGTGGGGTGGTGGAAACCAGAATTATTTCATCAAGGAAACAAAGAAAAACAAAACAAAAAAAGGCAAGGAGGAATTAAGGAAAATTTGTAATTGTTTTTATGCAATTTTGTTGTCATTTGTAAACATTCCTGGGTATAACCCTGTCGTCTTCTATCTATCTATCTATCTATCTATCTATCTATCTATCTATCTATCCATCTGTCTGTCTGTCTGTCTGTCTGTCTGTGTTCTATATGTGTTCTATGTGTGTGTGTGTGTGTGTGTGTGTGTGTGTGTGTGTGTATGTCCGTATATATACGTACACACCATACATACATATATACACAAGCACACACACACATATACCTACATACGTATATATACACTTATAAAGTTGTGTAGTCTTATGCTTCCTTCCCTTCTTTCAGACAGTATCGTCAAAGTTCAACTAAGTCTGGCTGCTATGTCTAGCAAGCCGGGTGACGACGTAGAGGATTCATCATTGTCTCCTATTTCCCTTAGTGAAAGTTATATCTCAAGAAGAGACAAAATAGATATAAAAAATAAGCTAGGTCAGAAGGGAATACAATTCCAGGAAAGACATTATTTAGAAGGGCGCACTTCTTTTCTTGAGGAGGCACGTGCCTCTTAGCCCTACCACCGAGTCCGTCCCTGTATATACATGTGTGTGTGTGTGCCTATATTTATACATACATATATATATATATATATATATATATATATATATACACGCACACATAATATTGCATTGTCTAATGTGTGTGTCTGTGTTTGTTCTCCATCACTGATTGACAACCGATGTTGGTTTGTTTACGTCCACGTAATTTAGCGGTCCAGAAGTGGAGAGTGATGTAATAAGTACTAGGCTTAAAAAAGAAACGTAACGGGGTCCGATTCGAACGACCCAAACCATTCAAGACGGCACCCCAAGTATGGTCGTAATCCAATGACTGGAGCAACTAAAAAATAAAAGACACTCTAACCCCTCTTTTTTCCCTGCCTTCAACAATTGGGCCCCGTAGCCATGCTGACGTCACTTAACTTTTAAGAAGAGTACATAAGGGATACGATAGAACTATTTCTCCTCGCTACACCCAGGGCAATTTGACGTTCGTAAAGTCGAATTTGTTTTAATTTCAATTTCATTTCAACTGAATTAATATGTCTTATGGAAGCCCTGTTGCTCTACGTTTTATTGTGAATCCCAACAAAATACTTACAGATCAGCAGATAATCAATGAAAGGCATACTATTACGACATTGGTTCGATCTTCATGGTGCCACGAAGCGGGAGTGAACTCGGGACTATGTGATCGGGGAGCAGATTTCTTACCACACAGCCACATTTATTTATTTATTTATTTATTTACTTATTTATTTATTTATTTATTCTCTAAATCTCATTAGGTTGGGAATTCAGGATGTATACGGAGTGTAAATTGAACAGCAGAAGGCTGTTTTGATCGCCACACACTGAATTTGACAATTCAAGTAATTTTTACTTTATAGAGAAAAAGAAACAAAAATTTGAAATGAATGCATTTTATTGTTTTTTACCCTTTAGCATTTAAACCAGCTCAAATATTCTCCTTGTTTTATGTTCAAACTGACCAGGTCTGGCCTTTCATGTCAACTCTATAATGTCATTCTAAAAATAAACGGCCGCATCATCAAAATTTCAAAGCTACAAGCTAATGTATGATTAATTCAAAACAATGTGAATTATTAAACCGGAAAAACGTACCCTACTGTCATATTTCACGCAGGGGAGATAACTCTCATTTGATCCCTAAATTTCAAACTTTAAACTGTTTTAATTAGCAAGTCATGCCGGAAGAGAATTACACAGTCTGTATAATCGATAAAGCATCAGATAAAATATCGGAGAAATTGGCGGGTTAGTATAAACTATCTTGTAGTGTTTAGTTTTACGCCTTTACGTTCTAAGTCTAACTCATGCAGAAATCGATTTTAACTTTTATTTTTCATGGTTTGGATAAAGTACAGAACCAAGTACTGGGGTCGTGGTCTTATGCCTAAATTAGAAACACTATTTCAGA
>NC_069006.1:22510081-22512083 GCF_001194135.2 Octopus bimaculoides
TATATATATATATATATATATATGCATACATACATGGGTGGGTGCGTGTCTCTGAGTGTGTGTGAGTATGTATATATATGTGTGTGTGTGTGTGTGTGTGTGTGTGTGTGTGCGTGCGAATGTGTGAGTGTGCGACCAACGAATCAAGCAAATTATATAACTAATAATAATAAGAATAATGTAACAATAATAACAACCGACTTTGAACTTTAGAAAGTAGGACGGTATTTGGTAATGTAGTTGAAACATCATCAAAGCTCAGTCAATTGCTGGCATCAAAAGTGTGACTTCAATCACTGCCATTTAAAAAGAATTTTACCAGAATTTCTAAACATTTATTTTTCTAACATTAAATCTCAATTATCACACACACACACACACACACACACATACACACACACACACACTTGAAACGTATCTTTCATACTAACACAAGCATACACAGACTTACACGGACCACATATCTATCTATCTATCTATCTATCTATCTATCTATCTATCTATCTATCTATCTATCTATCTATCTATAATAAATAATATATAATATATATATATGCATGTATATATATATATATATATATATATATATATATATATATATATATATATATACATGCATATATGGGTACAGGACGTTGCCAACGCTGCAAATAACACAAAATACGTAAACAACAAGAAAAATGGAAAACAGGGCAAGTAAACACAGAGAAGGGTCCCTTCATCAGTTGCTCTACTCTTTCACCACAAATTTCTCTCACTCTTTCTTCCTGTTTCTGTTGTACCTGTAATTCAAAGGGGTCATTTCGCCCAGCATGCTAACGGTTCTGCCAGCTCGCCGCCTAATAATAATAATAATAATAATAATAATAATTATAATAATACTTTCTGCAAAAGGCACAAGGCCTGAAATTTTTGTGGAGGGGTTAAGTTGATGACATCGTCCTCAGTGTTTCACTGGTACTTAATTTATCGACCCCGAAAGGATGAAAAGCAAAGTCGACCTCGGCGGAATTTGAACTCAGAACGTAGCGGTAGACGAAATACCTATTTCTTTACTGCCCACAAGGGGCTACACACAGAGGGGACAAACAAGGACAGTCAAAACGGATTAAGTCGATTATATCGACCCCAGTGCGTAACTGGTACTTAATTTATCGACCCCGAAAGGATGAAAGACAAAGTCGACCTCGGCGGAATTTGAACTCAGAACGTAGCGGTAGACGAAATACCGCTAAGCATTTCGCCCAGTGTGGTTAACGATTCTGCCAACTCGCCGTCCTATGGTTAGAAAAAAAAAATATTGAGATGATCACCTTTCGAACTCAACTGACCGTTGGCTTGATCGATCAAAGCTGACCTGAAGTTAAACAACAGCAAGAACAACGATAATAAAGAATAAGAATATAGTAGATACTGACCACAACTAGGAAACGTTTGACCATGGGTTTCGTGAATCTAGTTTGGCCGGGAGCTTAACAACACCGGCAGCACCAGGACACGTTGGATAACGTAGTCCTAGATATACTATCTCTGAATAAATGATGGGGTGGTCACAGCCGGAAGATATTTGTATTGGGATTATTCCATTAGGGCTGATCTGGAGCTTAAAATACTAACAATAAGAAGGAAGGAAACATTATGTGATGTAGTCCTAGATGCACTTTGTACTACAAAATATAGGAAGATCAAAAGTAAGTAGTGTTTGAGCATAAGTCTGTTGGATGAGGGAACATGAGGAAGGCGAAAAACAACAACAACAGCAACAACAGCAACAATGATAGTGACAATAACAATAGCAAAAACAAAAGCAGAAAACAAACGCAACAAAAGCCACAATAATTATAGGTATTAATGGATTTGCTATTCTCTGTATACAATACACTCCTCTGTGTGTGTGTGTGTGTGTGTGTGTGTGTGTGTGTGTGGTGTGTTACACTGGCATATACACTTAAATGTATTGTTTAGGAAAAAATAATAGATTCATTTATGCCTATAAGTTTTT
>NC_069006.1:22512775-22513908 GCF_001194135.2 Octopus bimaculoides
CTTATAAACTCAGGTGTTAGAAAATAGGAATATAATTGGTAATTTAATGATGAAATATGTTTTATGACAAAATGAATACAGAATTTAATACTTACTTTATATCATATGGCAGTTAATTGTCAATTTCGTAGATATCCACATCATCTTCATTCACTCCTGCCTTTTTGAAGTTCAGTCTCCTCGTATATCTACGGTGACAAGACCCATCCACTACATCTTTAATAAGTTTAGCGTTCGGCTCCCAAGAAATGCATGACGCTCCCTTTCTTGTAATTGCCTGTTTAGCGAGAAGACGATCGGTGATCGTTTCGGCCTTCAACCTATTAGGGAACTTTGTCTTTGTACAATTTACTTGGGAAAATATGCTCTCCATGCACACTGATGAATGAGGTAACACCGTTAAATTAGTTATGAATTGTGATAGCCTCTCAAGTTTAGAGCGGTCAAGCCCGTCTTTAAGATTGCGTATGGAATACCAGAATTCAGGGATGCTTTTTGAGCAAGCAGGAATATCTTTATATTGCCGAAATAATCTCCACTCATCGTTTTGTTCCTCAGGTGTGTTTTCTGGTGCAATTACCGGAAAGTCTGATGCCAGGGGAATTATTGACTGAGAAGAGTCAGTGAGATCGCGCGCTACTTTTGGATCAAGTATTTCTAAGAGGGCAGACACTCCAGCTTCATCGGGAGGAAAGCGCATTTTTATTTGAGAGCTTAATTCTATTAAAAATTTTTTGCAATCAGTTTTGAATCTAGCTGAGTCACCAGCGAAGGGGTTTTGTTCTAGATATCTCATTGCGCGTCCACCGAGGTATAAATATCACTCATATCTTTGTGATTTGTTGTGTTATTAAGATCAATATCTGATAATTTAGATACAGCTAAAACCTCCTCTTTTATAAAGCAACTAAAGATACTTTTATATTCACTGGATACGAGTGTATGCAATAGATGCAGTCGAAAGTGTTCCAATTGAAACTCGACATTGAAAGCATTTACTTTCTTTAATATGTAATGTAAGAAGAGCAGCATGTGCTTCGTCCCTTTGTTAATCATTGTTTCATAGATCCTTTTGGCTCCGTCTACTTTTTCTACTTTAGCCTCAGACTGAAAATAAAGTACAAGGGCATCCC
>NC_069006.1:22513918-22516386 GCF_001194135.2 Octopus bimaculoides
TCATTGTTTCATAGATCCTTTTGGCTCCGTCCACTTTTTCTACTTTAGCCTCAGACTGAAAATAAAGTACAAGGGCATCCCACTGTTCTATTATAACGTTAATTACATTTTCACGCGACAACCATCTTGTTTGTGAAAGCTTTGAAATCTTGTCTTCTTTTGTGCCAGCAACACTTTGTATCATATTGAAGTCATTTTGACGTTTGCTACTTCGAGAAAAGTAAGAAGTTAAGCCCTTTAAAAAGGACTCGAGATACGAAGGTAACACCTTCACTGCATGACTTGAACAAAATGCAAACGAATGGCAAACACAGCCTGTTGTAAATACAATCGGAATATCGTTTATCAATAACTTTTGAAACCCGCTCTTGTTACCCATCAATGTTGAGTAATTATCGCTGGCAAATCCAAGTATGTTGCTCATAGATACATCTTCTTTTGTAAGCGTAGACTTGACAGCATCGTACACACCCTGAGACGAACCATTTTCTACTACAATTACATCCAGAAGAGTATCCTTGACATTAAGCGGATGTTCATAAAAAAAAGCGAACAACTATTGCTAAGATTTGTGTCACTGAGATGTCCGTACTCTCATCTATCAATCCTAAAAACTTTTGTTTCTTGAGAATTTCCAAGATTTCATTTCATTCCATTCATGATGTGCAAATCCGTCTTGCGTAATGTAAGTTAATTTTGTTTTTTTCATTTGTAGATTTTTAGCTATTTCACTATCGGAAAAGGTTTTTTGATAAACTTCAGCTAAGTGATTTATATGGATGAAAGGTATGTGATGTTCAGCTACATAACCTGTTAGTAGCAAGTCTGCCTTAGCTCCTTTTTCATTTAATGTATCATCTGTGTTTTTAACGATAAATGAATCTAATTTAATAGCAGGTTTCGCACAATCAAAAGCTTTCTTGTATTTAGCAGTGTTTTTATGAGCTAACAGCATTGATTTGATTTGATAGCATTTTCCAACACAACGTTTCGCAAACGCAGTAGCAGGTATCAGGACTTTTATCATCTTGCCGTAACCAATCTTTAAGCTCAGCATCCTCCAGTCACGACTTTTTGAAATTCTGGGTGTACCACTTCCTCTTTCTGGACACACTATTGTCTGCCATTACTTCGCAAAGGGTTACAAAACAAAAACACTCCTTCAAAATGTTGTTAAACAAATTTTAAATCGCGAGTAACAATCGAAGCGTACACCATCAACACAGTGAAGCTATCAACTGGCGATGTCAGAGTTTCAGACAAGTATACCAGCGGCCACCAACGCGTTGTAACTTGTAGTTGCCCGGGATGATACAAGTATAAACAAATAATGAACGCGTACGATCGGTAATTACGTCACATACAACATTTGTATCGATAAATTCATTACGTGAGATGATTATGGATGATATATAGAAAGTTTACCAAGTATTAGAAGAGGTGCAACTTGGTTCCTTTCCGTCTATTTACGCACCATGCAGTTAAAAGCAAGCAATTATTGAAATTATTCATTACTGATTTTGCCCCACTTTAGACATAAATTTTTGGAAGTTGAAAATTATAAAATTAGGCATAAGTGTCGGAAAACATTGACTTGGAATCCAAAAGAGAAAAGAAATTTTTATTGTTAAACGGCAAAAATTATTCAGATATTTTATTAACAACTTCAATTACAACAAGGTGAAAGTTGAGGAAAAATTTCTTGAAAAAAATATGTGCCTGAATGTTTCGGACTCTCAAATTCAATAACAACAATTATGCTAATCGATTTTAACTCCTAAAGATGATGCAACATTAGAAAACGATAATACGATATTTGCAACGTAACAGTTGCAAGTATTGCATCATCAGGCAAGGAGAAAATAACGAGAAATCAGAAATTATTCATTTTACCCCGGCTAGTGAATTTGCCTCAACCCCACCATCTTATTTCTTATTATGTTCTTATTTCTAGTGTGTGTGTGTGTGTGTGTGTGTGTGTGTGTGTGTGTGCGCGTTTGGAGTGGAAGTTCGAGTGTTGAGTGGCAAAGACCAGGAAATAATGAAATACTGTCAGTCTTTAATATTAATTAGTTATTGTAAATGTACTGATGTGATCAAGCAATATACGTCACTCAGACATAGTAGGACACACAGAAACACACGTATACTTATTTACATATACGCACAGCCACAACAGATAGAGGCAGTCACAAACATATATGCACATGCATAAGCTTAGACATACAGATGCACGCATATACTCATACATGGACATGTATACGTGCAGTCATACAGGTACACACTCACAGCCATAATGCGAGGCACACACCCCACACACACACATATATATATATATATATGTGTATATCTACATTTATTTCTACTATTAGATCTAATTACCTTTCGGGCAATTTTTTTTTGTTATATCCATCTTTATTGACTTTCTCTCTGGTAATACCTTTCCCTATATATATATATATATATAT
>NC_069006.1:22518246-22522363 GCF_001194135.2 Octopus bimaculoides
ATATATAATGTGTATGTGTGTGTGAGTGTGTGAGTGTATGTGTATGCTTATGTATCTCCCTGAGACTCGTCATGTGCACTGATATCCTGTCAGAGTATTTTAACACCAGCAACTCCTTATTTTTCTGTATCTTCTTTTACACCAATATTTGGTCATATATTTTAGTATCTGACACCAATACTTTTCTATGATTCTTTTCCTCTATACCAATATCTCTCATGATCTTTCTGTCTTTAAATCAATAACTCCCTATATTTCTCAATCACAAAAAAGAAAAAGTTGAAACTCCATCGCTCACAACGACGAGGGTTCCACTTGATCCGATCAACGGAACAGCCTGCTCGTGAAGTTAACGTGCAGATGGCTAAGTAATCAACAGAACCCTTAATATATTTCAGAACTGGGTTTGCACTAGGTACCTATCTCTGTTTCTAAACTAAAGGAGGTATCTACATCAGTGGCACAGTGAAGAAGAGAATTACTCTCTTCCTTCGTTTACGAAACGAAGATTCCTAGGTAACAGCCAAGATTAAGATACTTTGTGATGATTGAAACTTATCGTAGATGTAATATCAAAATATACATAGGGCATTTTCAATGGGCAGCCCTCTACAACAACAAGCTTTTGTATACCCCAGCGAATTGCATAATTTCGGGCTTTGTCTGACTGAGAGACTTCATATCTTAAAACAGCTCATGATATTCCTCAACAGGAAGTCCGATATAACTTCTAACTGCCGTCACAGACGAAGTTTTCTCTTGGATCAGTTTAAACAGACTGTCAGAGTAAATGGAGAAGTTAACCTTCTCGCCATTGAAAGACGTAAATGCATAGGAGAAAGGTTAAATTTGGACAAAAAGAGGGAAGGGAGAGTGAAAGATAGAACAATCACGTGTCCTCTGTGAATGAAGATTTAGACACATCTGACTTGAGAGGTGAGTCCTTATTTCTCGTTCATAAGCTTGATTTCCATTACTCGAGGAACGTCGCGTTACGAAAATAAGGCGCTATAATGTGTTGTTAGGATATAATGGTAGTAGCTCGTGTTTCGTTAGCAAACACACACACA
The DNA here is from genome assembly GCF_001194135.2 of Octopus bimaculoides. Lineage (NCBI taxonomy): Eukaryota > Metazoa > Mollusca > Cephalopoda > Octopoda > Octopodidae > Octopus > Octopus bimaculoides. The sequence continues at coordinate 22,519,317 of NC_069006.1, forward strand.
CAGCATAAGATATAAACAAAGTCACTATACGCTTTGATTAGCTGCTGACTGAGAGTCAGGGCAATTTTAGCCTACGTAATCCAGTACATTTTTAACAATACTTTACAGAATCGTCTGCAACAATTTTCGTAACGCAACGTTCCTCAATTAATGGAAACCAAGCTTATAAACGAGCAATAAGGACTCACCTGCCAAGTCATATGCGGCTAAAGCTTCACTCACAGAGAACAACTGATTGTTCTCTCTCTCACTCACCCTTCTCCTTTTCTGTCCAAATTTAACCTTTCTAGAGTGCATTTACATCTTTCTTATATTACATTACATTACACTGCATAGCTTGCTTCGTCCTTTTTTAACTTCTTACCTGCTTCAGGTCACTTCCTCCTTCGTCCCCTTTGTTCAAAGACAAACTTCCACCTACCTACTTCACTACTTTTGCTAGCCCTACAATTTCAAACAAGCGTCTCCGGTTTGTCATAAACTTTACTTTTCTGCCGACAGAACTCACTGTTTGACTTCGTTCTCCATTTTGTTCGTCTTAGCTTTAAGAGATAATTTTTCTTTCAATTTTGCATGCTTGCGGTTGTCTCAGCACTAAAACCTGGGCACGTTGAGGCATGTGTGCAATTCTGTTGATTAAAAATTGCCTTGACCCTCAGTCAGCAGCAGCTAATCAAAGACTATAGCGACCTTATTTATATCTTCTGCTGTGGTGTTTTACCTGTTGTCCGTGCTTAATTTTGCTTCTATATGATATTAATGTCACAGAAAATAATCTACATATGCATATACATACATATGTACGTACGTGCGTATGTTGTAAGTATGTACGTATCAAAATATATGTGTTTCTTTTTTTACTTAATTACCTTTTGTTATGTCAAGTATTTTATGGAAAAATGTAAATGACATACAAGGTTCATTCCTTCCCTCTCCCCGCACGCGCACACACACACAGATACACACACATAATTAGCTGTCAACATGGTTATTTGGTTAGAAAAAGTGAGAGAGAGAGAGAGAGAGGCAGAGAGACAGACAGAATGATAGTGAAAACTGATTAAGGTGATGGTTAGGGTATTTGGGGTTTCTGTAACTTAATGTATAATTTTACAGCTGTCAACTCATTTATCAGGCTGCTGCTGCCGTTCTTGCTGTTGTTGTTGTTGACATTCTTCAGCCTCCGGTCAGTTTTGGTCCACCATCTCGTCATCCCCATCCCGCTTTTTTTTTTTTTTATTGAAAGTATAGTCTTCCATTTTGTGTCACTTTTTAAAGACTGCAGAATATGGGTTGATGATAATTTCACTGCTATTTCTAGCAGGTCATACGACCATATAGATCCACTGAGTTTAAGTAAAAATGGCACAAGTAAAAAGATAGGTAAAAATGGCACAATAAGCAAAATTTCCTCCAGAACTTTGGGACGTACGTTGGGACAGCTTGATGAACATTGGAACGCACATCAAACTGTCCCAATGACTCCTTAACAGAATAAATACGAAACCAGTAAGTCTGGTTTTGCTTCTGAGGATACATGTATACAAAACAGATGTAAGATCAACTACTATGAAATGGAGATGTGTTAAGAGAACTTCTTTTTGTAAAGACACCATGACCACCAGCCTTGGCTATTATTTCTAGCATATCGTTTAACTACATAGTGACTTTGCCGCTGCTGTTCTTTGTTAGGAATGCGTTGATTGCTTATGTTAATCTCGTGTTTGCAGAGACGATCTAAAAAAAAAAAAGAACAGACGAGATATGTTTATCTTATCTTGCTTGACAACAACTCTTTCTCTTTCTTTCTGTCTGTCTGTCTGTCTGTCTCTCTCTCTCTCTCTCTCACTCTCTCTCCCACCCTCTCCCTCTCTCTCCCTCTCTCTAGTTTCAAAAAATAATATTACTTTTCCGTCTCCTATTACCCACCCACCTCACATCTCCACTCGGACTCACATGTCTCCTCCTCCCCTCACTTCACTTAACTCCACGCCCACTCTCCTTTCACTCACCCTCCACTCCAACTCCACTCCAACTCCACTCTTGAAGACGGCAGCAGAAGCTGGGTAATCTAGGATTTACTTCGCTAAAAGTGCTATTAGTTCACTAACAGTACGAACGAAGCTGGGCTGAAAAGTTCGAGTAATGCTAGAGCTGTGAAATTTTGCACACATTAATTTCAATACGTCATATTTAATAACTGCGTTGTTTCTTTCCCCCAGTAAACTGACATCTGACTGTTCAAAGAACATTTCAAAAGTACATTACAACAATATCTAGCTGTAATCACTCGGTATTCGGCGCACCCCACCCTTCTATACTGCTGTTTCTCCTCTCTATTTCTCCCTCCTATCTCCCCCTCCCGTTCCCTTTCTCTTATCCGTTGCCCCTCTTTCACACGTTCTCATCTTACTGTTGTTGACTAGTTACTTTTTTGCTCAAATGTATGTCAAACTTCACACACCCTCACACACACACACACACACACATACACGAGCACATATGCACACATATTCACACAGACACAGCAAACACGCACAGACACACATGCACACATATATACACACGCACATGCTCATGCACGCACACGCGCGCGCGCGCATATGTTCTACACTTTTATATGCCTAAGTATCTCGCCTGCAGGAGTTAATGTCTGACAACTGCTTTGTTATTGATGTCTATTGAGGTAGAAACAAATCCACTCCTGCCCTTTTTGTCTGCAAACAATGTTTATTTGTTTTGTTTTGCTTTATAACGAAATATCAACTGCGGAAAATTTAAAACTCTTGAGATTTGGAGTTTGTGCCAGTTACAACCAGGCAACAACGTTTTACCTTCCTCCTTGGAAACCGAGATAATCTTATATTATAAAAAAGAAGCTGATCTCCGTCTGTCTGTCCGTCACAAGGTATAAGTGGAGGGGGGAGAAAGGAAGAAATAAACAAGGGAGATATCCCCTGTCACAGCATATATTTAGAACGAGAAAAGAAGAGGAGAAAAGATTGCTGTTCTGGGGAGAGGAATACAGTGATATATATATATATATA
>NC_069006.1:22522508-22524188 GCF_001194135.2 Octopus bimaculoides
TATAGATGTATATAGTTGCATGTCTCAACATGCTCATGTATACTTAAATAAACTTCTAGGAAGTTTTACAGATTTTTTATAGTTCCAGTTATAGCTTTGAATCAGCTTTCTCTTTTCTAATTTTGAGAAGCCTGATTTCTCAAGGTTGGCATGTAGGCTGTGTGTTACATTATTCCCCCAATAATTACAGATATACTACTGAACTTGTAATCTGGATAGAGTAGCTGTAGATTCCTCAGTAGTTCAGCGTAGGTGTTCTCTTTTTCACTGATTTCCAGTGTTATGTTAACATCCGCTGGGCAGCTGATTTCCACAACTGTACACAGTTTCTCTTTTCTATCCCAAGTCACTATATCAGGTCTATTGTGTTAACATTTTATTGAAGTTTCCACTGGGACCTTCCACCAATATTCCTTTTTATTATGAGTGACTATAGCTTCTACCATACTGTGGGTTCTTATTTCTTTGTCCTCGAGGTTATCCTTTCGACAGATCTCGTTATACAGTGTCCTAACTACAACATCATGTCTCATCGGTAGGTAATACCGTGATAACATTTTTGGACAACTGCTTATGATGTGGGTGATATCTTCGGCGTTAACTCCACCTAAGTGTGTATGTATGTATGTATGCATGCATGCATGCATGTATGTATGTTTGTATGATGATGATGATAATGAAATTATTGTGTATAGTACTCAGGTGCACTACAACTCATCAAAGATGCTTGTACAGTACATAGAATTATGTACGAAAGTCAGGAAAGTGAACAGTGAATGACTCATGATATATATGTGTGCATGCGTATGAAGTGGGGGGAATATCAGGTACGTTAACTCTATGTATGTATGTATGCATGTATGTAAGCGTGTGTGTAAGAAAGAGAGAGAGAGAGAGAGAGAGAGAGAGAGAGAGAGAGAAAGAAAGAAAGTATGTGAATGGTCACCAAATGTAGAAGAATCCATAATAATCAATGAGCTGGTCAAATATTCTTAACCGCATTTTCGCATCAATCATCTTTGTTGACAGCACAAGGAATTATTTGTTCCTTCCGTTCGTTGCTATGGTCGTTGTTGTTTTAAACACATGAATGCTGTGACTGTTGTACGTGTACGCTGGCCATTAAGTTGTGCTCTTTCTCTCGCACACTTTATTTGCTGTATAATAAATATGTTTGTCTTCGGTCAATGTCCTATATAGATCAGTTTTCGAAGAATTGAATTAGAAGCGATAAAAGCCGCCGTTTGCTATTCTGAAAGCAAATATTCACACCAACAATTCAGTCATTACAAGAAGACAAATTGTCAATTGTCGAGCCATATGAACTGATTGTGATAGGAGTGATGTTACCTGCCATTAATTCATTAGAGTTATATATAAAATAAATAAATAAATCTTTAATGAAAAGCCTGAATAATTATACTGTTGGTTGTATTCGATCGAAACTGAAGAACTTAGATCCTCCTTGCACGATATATAAACCTACTATTTCATGACACACGGCCGCAGTCGTCAAATAAGCTGAGAGAATCGATAGCACGCCGGGCAAAATGCATAGCGGTATTTCGTCTGATTTTACGTTCTGAGTTCAAACTCCGCCAAGGTCGACTTTGCCTACTTTTTGGAATCGATAAAGTACCGGTTAAGCACTGGGGTTGATGTGATCAATTAGCCCTCTCC
>NC_069006.1:22525292-22531384 GCF_001194135.2 Octopus bimaculoides
ATATATATATATATAGAGAGAGAGAGGGGGGGGGGTACAAACAAATAGATAGATAGTTAGACAATACATACATACAGGCGTAGACAGAGAGATAGTGTGCATGTGCCAAACACGCGGCTTGAGTTCGTGGATAACGAGGCCAATCTCGCCGGCAGTCTCATGTGATAAACATATTTGCTTTATGATTGTCACTTAAAGAAAGGGTCATTGAATGCTGGGTAGGTGAGGTCGGGGGGTAGAGTCCTTATAACTAGAGATAAAACGGGTGGGCAATAACAGCTGTAGGATTCCTTTTGCAGGATGACGTAAGACAACATATGTCGAGTAAGTTTCGACTTGCCTCTCATCGCCACAATCTCTTGTCTGCGACAGTTCTAAATAGCTAAGTACCATGTCTTCTTTATGGACCGATCTCTGCCTCTCTGCTCGCCACTTGTGTTCTTTTTCTTTTCCTTTTTAATTTAGAGTAAAGCTTGACCGGTCACCTATTTGGTACCAAGGTTGTGAAGGAAAGCATCTTGTTTAGTTCATCATCCTTTGAAGCTTAAAGTTTTGCAGATTTTTATAGTCTCAGTGTATGTATGTATGTATACACATACATACGTATATGTGTATGTATGTGCGTACGTGTCTGCGTGTATATATATATATATATATATATATACATACACACACACACACACACACACACACACACACACACACACACACACACATATATATATATATACACATATATACATACGTACACGCACACATGTTTGTATGTATGTATTATGTATGCATGCATGTATGTATGCACCTCTCTATTCGGTAACCTTAGACCTGAAAGAGGCGGGCTTCTGTTAGAGGCCTGCGAAACTTTAAGTCGTTTGAAACCGAATCAAACTGCTTTAAATATATGTATATATCCACCACCTTTTTCCAATAACAGCCTTGGGAACCTTTTTGAATTCCATATGATAAAAAAAAAACACTCGCAGACATGCTTATAAAATCAAAAAACCAACACAGCACCCATGACTTTCGGAAACATTTTTTCGCACTCGGAAATGCTGAAGTACGGAATAAACTACCCGCATCGGTTGTTAGCTGTCGAGACGCTACGTCCTTCAAAACTTCCATGCTTTCTGAAATCCACCACCACGCGCGCGCGCACACACACACACACATACACGCACACACACATACACGCACATACACTCAGGCGAAAGGTATATTTTTGTACATAACTGCATAGTGCTTCTAACATTGTATCAAACTGCGAGCGTATGACTAACGTTTGGATTAGTGTATAAATCAATACCAGCACTCTAGGTTATTGTTAACCGTGATAACTATGGAAACTGGTTGATAGAAATACTATATATGTAACGCAGAAACATGAACTGAAGGGTTGCTTGGAGATACAAAGCGTATTTAATAAAATTGCTTAGTTAAGCTATTATAAAAGCGTGAAACTATTAGTAGCTCTTTCGGTTGTGTATTAAATTGATATTTGTATCTCACTGGACGGTGTACTTTTTTGTTGATTCTGCGTTTGCACTCGCGTGCGCGCACTCTTCTCACGCTGCGTATACATACATACATGCATGCATACATACATACATACACACATACATACATACAGGTATATCAAGTATATCAAGTATATCGCATCGCACGCAGTACCTTCGAGACTGTGAGTCAAAAACTTCATGACAGGAAAACAAACATTCGGAAGAAATTCCATTGGCCGAGAGTGGTACAAAAAATCTGACGTATCGTGGGTCCTTTATCGATATTTATTAGCAAGCTTTCAGTGGAGATATAAATACACCAAGCTGCTTGGAGACAGAAAGAAAACTGATACCCGAAAGCAAAGCTACTCATACAGCAAACATTTCTATTGTTCAGTAGCTTGCCAGGAACGATATTTACATCTTGTCTAAGTCAGCAAAAAATCACATTCTAATGTGAAAGAAGCTTGCAAATTCGCAAGGGAGCTTGGCTTTTTAACCCTGAGTCAGATGAAGAACTTGAAACCACTGCTACCAAGCAAGCATAACGGATCAAACAGACTGCAAAAAAGAACGGGCAGAAACAAATTGAGGAGCGGTGGGGTATATACTTCGAAGCCGAAATGCTCTATGTGTGGCTGGAGGATTCAGTTTCTTGTCGTACCTCAAGAAAGAGTCAAAAGTAGTTGTCGAAAAATTTCAACGATTTCACCTGCCCCAATTTCTGGCCACATAATTCCCCCGATTGTGATCCCATGGATTACTAAGTATGGGGCACAGTTGAGAAAGACACCAACAGCTTTGCCAGAAACACCAAGGCGGAGCTGGTGGCCAAGATCAAGGAGGTGTTCGAAGATCTTTCCAGGGACACAGTGAGGAACGCATTCGCCAGATTCCAGAGCTGTCTTGTGGCCTTGGTGGAAGCTGAAAACGACTACTTTAAGTAAACTGTTATCTCTCAGCCATGAGTTAGATGATATTTTTTGATTTTTTTTCCAAATTCTTTTATTTTTCGATGGGATATTGCGTTTTGTTTTCCTCTTATGCAAACTGTCAAAATTAGCCCGAACACCCTCTGCGTTAATATGGTTATCTATATGAGAAAGGAGTAACTACACAGTAGAGGGTGTAAAGTGGTGTAACGAGTGCTTATACGTTGATATGGTTATCTTGGTATAAACGCGAGTAATTAGCCGGTAGAGAAGTAACTAGGGCGATGCAGGTTGTACTTATAAAGTAGTATGCTTATCAAGGTATGAAGGTATGTCTGTTTTTTTTAAAACATTTTTTCTCTGTCTTTTCTTTTGTATAGAGTTGATCCATATCAAGTAGTATCTATTTATCAAATTTTCTCTACTCCACGTTACGGGCGGCGAAACCCGGGTTTGCCGCCAATGTTGCAAGATCGAAGCCGGAGAACGTGTCGCTGCATGCCGCGTCCCCAACTAGAATGGGAAGAGAGTTATTCCGTCGGCCTGCTGGCTCAAGCTGAGACGGGAAACCAGCCGCGTCTTTCTTTGTATCTGCAAAACTTTTAGAGTGCATTCACTGCTACTTCCATTGTGATTATTTCTTCCTGCTACTACAGACGTAGCCATATTAAGCTACTAACAAATAAGATAAAAATGGCTACTAATGTCTTTTTTTAAAGAGACATTTTAAGGGACATTTGAAAGAAAAGTTACAAGTTACACTTAAAGCTTTGGTTCACACTGAACCGACTGCAAGAGAATTGCTATATGAAAGCAAAATAAAAATGATACGTCTCAATAACAGGACAGCAGCGTTAGATTAACCATTGAGCGAAATAAGTACGTGCTTGGGGCACCAAGGGAAGGCAGAGGGCGGAGGCGATCCTCAAAATAAAGTTATTGTGTGTAGTAGGGGTCTTCAACCGTCGGGCCACGGACCAGCATCGAGCGGCAAAGAAAGAATAGACTTTGAAACTTTATTTCTATTCTATTGACGATCGCAGTCTGCGGGTCGATTTTGTATTATATGTGTAGTATATATGAAATATAGAAGGCGCGTGGCTTATTGGTTAGTGCATTCAACTCATGATCGTAAGGTCACGAGTTCAATTCCCCGCGACGCGCTGTGTCCTTGAGCAAGACACTTTATTTCACATTACTCCATTCCACTCAGCTGGCAAAAATGAGTAGTACCTGTATTTGAAAAGGTCGGCCTTGTCACACCTTTGTGTCACGCCGAATCTCCCTGAGAACTACGTTAAGGGTACACGTGTCTGTGGAGTGCTCAGCCACTTGCACGTTAATTTCACGAGCAAGCTGTTCCGTTGATCGTATCAGCTGGGATCCTCGCCGTCGCAACCGACGGAGTGCTCCTTTAATATGTAATACAAATGCATTATACATGTGATATGTATGTATTATATATGCAATAATTAAGTTATATGTTATGCACTTTATTGTGTTTTGTTATGCATGTGATCCCTCGGTCTGTGGAAAAAATGTCTTGCTTGAAACCAGTTCATAACGCAAGAAAGTTTGGGGACCTCTGGTGGGTAGGGCGGATCCAGCTATCAGCCGAAATTATTCGATAAATTCGGCTGATTGCCGGATCCGTGCTAAACGAGACAACAACTGTTTGACATCACTTCACAAATAAACAATGGTAGGACACTAAACAAACAGACGCAGAAAGATCTCGCCACTTTCCGAGCATATCAAACAAGCTTATATACCTGTACAGTTTATCCCCAACCGGCTATGTTTCCGTGTAGCACTGCCTGACCAGGAGGTTCCGCAAGTGTTCTATGGCTTCCGAGCTGAAAGTTCACCAAATTAGGGATGAATAATTATAATCACGATAATTCATTTATTGGCTGCGGGTATTTTAACAAGAAATACATTTTATACATGAAAATAATAATATTCCCATACATATACATACATAGTATATCTATATTCATATGTAAATACACATACACACACACTTTAATAAGAATACATATATATATATATATATATATATATATATATATATATATATATATATATATATACATGCACACATACCCATGTGAAAGCACACACACACACACACACACACACACCAACAAAAACGTAGAAATTTACACATTTTCACTAACAAAGATGTCATTCAATTTTTTTCTTTTTGTACTGAACTCGCGGACAGATGTGGAAACGCAAATAAGTTATAAATATATAGACACCTATTAACCAAAATACACGCGCGCACACACACACACATATAATGCTTATTGTTGTATGGTCGCCCGAAGTTTTGCCCACCCTTCCGGCCAAAAACAAAAACGAGCGAGTGTAGAAGAGTTGATATAAAATATACGTTAGAAAATTTACGTAAAAAGAAATCCCCCACCTCCATTATCAATCATTCACAACAGAAACGATACAGTCTTAGCTCGCCGTTACGTCCCTTACTTAGTCCTCTCCACACTGATAAGGTAATTAATTCTGGAAAAACAAACCCATGCGTTGATCAAAGCAATATTACGTCAGTAATGTCATTGAACAATTTAGCATATATACGATCGTAACATCGTTTTGCTGTTTTTGTTGCTGCTGATGTTGTTGTAATTTTGCTGCCTTGGTTGATAAATAGTGACTTTGTTTGGTTGCTTTCTGCTGTCTTTAATGGTGTACATATCTTTCAAGAAACACTTGTCATTACATGCTACAGAAATATTTGAGTACTTAAAGTTTCATGCGTACACACACACATATCTACATATATAATACATACATACACTCACATACATGCATACATACATACATATATACATACACATACATGCATGCATGCACGTATACATACATGTATGCATACATACAGACACACACACATGCATACATTGTTACATGATGTGTTCTTACATATATGTATGCATACATAATACTTACACACATGCATATACACACATACATACATACATGATAGATCGCTAGCCGCTAAACCTTTTTTTATTTTCTCTCCCTGTTTATTTCTGTGCTCCATTCTGTCGAAGAGCGTAGGCTCGAAACGTAAAAGACTTTCTCACTTCCCGAGCGTTAAACTAGAGCATGCTAGCTACCGACGACAAAACGTTCTTGGCTTAATTTCACGTACTGACACACAGCTTTCACAACTGTAGCAATACTATTGTTACACGTAGACAGTTTTAATACCCCATAAATGTACTAGTAACATTTATCGTTCAGTACTGTATTTAAGCACATTTCTTTTTCTGCAAAAAAAAAAAAAAAAATGGATTTTCCAGATTGTCACATACGTATATACGTAATCACGCATCCATGCATATATATATATATATGTAGGCGCAGGAGTAGTTGTGTGGTAAGTAGCTTGCTTCCCAACCACATGGTTCCAGGTTCAGTCCCACTGCGTGGCACCTTAGGCAAGTGTTCTCTACTATAGCCTCGGGCCAACCAAAGCCCTGTGAGTAGATTTGGTAGACGGAAACTGAAAGGAGCCCGTCGTATATATATATATATATATATGTGTGTGTGTGTGTGTGTGTGTGTATGTCTTCTATCTGTATATATTTGTATATATGTATACAGACACACACAGATATATATATATATATGT
>NC_069006.1:22532009-22532692 GCF_001194135.2 Octopus bimaculoides
TATATATATATATATATATATATGTATATATATATATGTATGTATGTATGTATATACACATATGCATGCATTCATATGTCTGTGTGTGTGTGTGTGTGTGTGTGTATGTCTTCTATCTGTATATATTTGTATATATGTATACAGACACACACAGATATATATATATATATGTATGTATGAATGTATGTATGTATGTATGTATGAGGGTTGGTCACATCCATGGCCAAAATTGAATTCTCGCTAACATAACCGTGACCCATGCCCTCGCGCCCACACACACGCACACACAACTATTCTTGATTTTATCTCATCCAAGAAAACTAACTGAATAAAAAGTTTGCATTAAAACCAAATAGTTTCACAGTTCTACCGTGACTTCTCTCTGTAGTTCCGTCTGGTTACACATTAATAGTTAATAATTTGAATTTTAGAAATCATCTTAGCACCGTATCTTACTCTTACGACATGTTTCACGCTCCAAATGTTAGCACTAAACAAACTTCTTTCTTTTCTTTTTTTTACCTGTCCCTATTTCTAAGAAATAGGCACAGGTGTGGCTGTGTCGTAAGAAGTTTGCTCCCCGACAACGTAGTTCCAGGTTCAGCCCCACTAGGTAGCACCTTGGGCAAGTGTCGGGCCGACCAAAGCCTTGTGAGTGGATTTGGTAGACCGAAACTGAAAGA
>NC_069006.1:22532844-22534169 GCF_001194135.2 Octopus bimaculoides
TATATATATATATATATATACACATGCATATACATACATACATACATACATACATACATACATATATATGTGGTAGTAATGGTAGTTATGGCGGTGGTGGTGGCAGTAGTGTTCATGGTTATGGTGCGATTGTGGTGATGTTGATGGTTGTTCTAACTGGTAGGGATGACTTCGACCACTACCACCACCACTACCACTAATACTATCATCACCACTACTGCCACAACCACCACCACCAACAATAACCCCAACAGCAACACCACCATGAACAACATCACCGCCATCAGCAACATCCCCCACCCTCAACAGCACCATCACAACTAGAAAAAACTCCAACTTGACAACCACCACCACCACCACCGCCACAACCACCACCACCAACACTGCAACCATTATCACATGAATGCAGAGAAGTACAACTTGACGAGTTGATAGGTGATATTAGGACGTCTGTCAGAGTTGCTGTTTGAGAGACAGGTTGATTAAATGTCGTCTGCATACTGTAATGGTATTGGGTTAAATATATTAAAATATGGAGATTATGTTGCCTTTATCTTAATTTTTCCTCAATAATTTAGTCTATTTTGTGTGAACGAAAACACTTAATTTCTGTCAGATAACCAGATATAATTAGAGTGATACGATTGTGCGTGTGTGTGTGTGTGTGTGTGTGTGTGTGTTTCTGTGCATTTATGTATGTATGTCCTTATTCAGTTTTCTAGAAAGACGTCTTACCAATAGCGAAAGAGCTGGTTTCTAACCTAGATCCCAAATACCTCCATTGGAATTTCAACAACATCAACAGAATATTTTTGCATGTATGTGTGTATATGTGCAATATTTGGAATTAGTGCATGTACAGACTCGTATGTTTTGTTTTATGCATGTATTCTCAAGCATATAGTTGCATGTCTAGACATGCGCATATATACTTAAAATGGTAAACTTCTGGAAAGTTTTACAGATTTTTACAGTTCCTGTAATGGCTTGGATCTGTAGTCTTCCGATCAGTTTTCTCCCTTCTGGTTTTGAGAAGCCGAATTTCTCAAGATTGGTACTCTCAAGTGTGTTACGTATGTATGTATGTATGTATGTATGTATGTATGTATTTATTCAGCTTTTGCCGAACGACCTGCATATATGATTTGTTTATAGTGATCAAATGTTCGTGCCACACATTAGCTCACTCTCTCCATCAAACCGACGTTGTCTGAACAGGTGCACAAGTGTGTCACGTGTCAGGTGTCGAAGTGATCACAGATTAACGTGAGATGAAGTGCTTTGCTCAAGAACACAATACACCATCCGGTCTAGGAAATGAAACC
>NC_069006.1:22535975-22540328 GCF_001194135.2 Octopus bimaculoides
TATATATATATATATATACACACACACACACACACATTCATATGTATGTGTATATATATGCATACACGCATTATATATAAAAACATATGTACGTATAAGTATTTATTTATGTGTGTGTGTGTGTGTACGCATGTATGTATTTGCACGAATGCACATATAATTAGGTGCAGGACGTAATCGTGTGGTAACGTTTGCTTCCCGACCACATGGTTCGAGTTCAGTCTCACTACGTGGCACCTTCTACAATTGCCTCGGATCGACCAAAGCCTTGTGAATGGATACGGTAGAAGGGAAACTGAAAAAGGGATACAAAGAAATCGATCAAATCACAGTAAGATGCCTGCCTGGTGCGTGGCGATCGAGAAAAACCGTGGCTAAGGTTATGATGTATCCTAACCGTCATTCAGAAAATCCAGGAATTGTAATGGTGGAGAGTATGTATAAAAATTGATCAGAAAAGGAAAGTGAAGTGAGAGAGTATATACTTATATATTTATGATGCTTATCTAACAAACACAGATTACGAAACAGCTGTCAACTAACACTGTAATAGACATCTGTTCTCTCCTTTCATTTCTTTTATCTGGTTAATTTATATATATATATATATATATATGTCTGTGTATGTGTGAGAGAGAGAGAGAGAGATTGTGTGTGTGTGTGTGTGAGAGAGAGAGAGAGAGAGAGAGAGTGTGTGCGTATGTGTATGAGAGAGAGATATAGTGTATGTGTGTGCCTGTGTCTGTCTGTCTGTATACATACTACTGGCATTCTGTCGGTTACGACGACGAATGAAATTAACCAGTAAGTGGCTGAGCACTCCACAGACACGTGTACCCTTAACATAGATTCTCAAGGAGATTCAGCGTGACCCTGAATGTGGCCTTTTGACTGACATATACAACTCACTTTTATCAGCTGAGTGGATTGGGGCAACGTGAAATAAAGTATCTTGCTCAAGGACTCAACGCACCACCGCGAATCGAACTCGCGGCTGTACAGTCGTCAGTCGGATACCCGTAACAAGTAAACCACGCGCCTTCACGATATGTGTGTGTGTGTGTGTGTGGATGTATAGATGTATGTATATATGTATGTATACGTAAATCTCGAACAATGAGTGTCCAACACTGCATCGGTGGATAAAGATTCATTATTTGTGTATTAAAGCTACCATTGGTTTCATGCTTACAAAAATCTTAACAATTTTTCCAGCCGATCACATGGAGAAATTGGTGTTCGTCTCCGTTTTGGATTAAAACACGGGAATCCACTATAAAGTCTCTCGAGAATCTTTGGTAAATAAAACCAAGACAAGGGGGACGACTCTTGGGTAACAACTTTCGTGTGATTGTCTCCCTTGGTTTTAACTTTTGCGGGGGGAAAATGTGTTGAATGACAAGTTTGTTTATATTATATCCTGGGTTTGTGTAATATTCGTATGTTTGTGTATTGAATGAGTTCTTCATGAGGATGTGTATTTTCTATGTGTGGAATTCATCTAATATAACGATCCAATGTTCACGTTCAGAGAACAATACTTATCATGTTAGGGTCGGTGGATATAACATAAGAAAAAACAGAATGAACAAAAGTAAAACAAAAAAAGACAGAATGTTTGACGAAATGAAACGGTCAGGAAGTAAGAAAGGAAGAATGAGGTCAAATATACGGGAGTGAGAGTCGTATAAGGTTGATATGAATGAAGAAAAGTAGAGGGGGAAGAAAGAGTGGTGAGGTAGGACGGGAAGGAATGGTTGTCAAATATTCATCTGGGATGGGTAAACACAGAGAGTAGATGACCCGCGTTGGTATGTTAGCTGTTAGTTTACGTCACAGTTTACTTAACTTCTGCACATACATGCGCGCGCACTTTTCACATCCATAGTATCAACAATAAGTATACACGTGCGCGGATGCACGTACTCACAAGCACATGTTTACATACCATCACCGGGCGGGAGTGTACAGCGTGTAGACACCTGTTTGAATGTAAGTATATATGCACAAATAGGCTTCAGTGCACGCATCAATAGGCATCAGACTCGACCTGCATACGCACGCGCGTCTACATATATAACTACGTATGTACCCACACATACACAAAATATAGGTGAGTGCATATATACGCGTATATATACATATAGGTCGACTTTACCTTTCATCCTTTCGGGGGTCCGTCTAATCGACTGGCACCCTCTTCAAAAATTTCGGGCCTTGTGCCTAGAGTAGAAAAGAATTTCTGTGTGTGTGTGTGTTTGTACCCCCATCATCGCTTGACAACCGATGTTGCTGTGGTTACGTCCCCGTAACTTAGCCGTTTAGCAAAACACACCGCTTACGAAGAATAAATCGTGGGGTCGATTTCTTCGACTAAAGGCGGTGCTCCAGCATGGCCGCAGTCACATGACTGGAACAAGTAAAACAAAGAACTATACCGTTTTAATCCCGAACAACGCCGGGTACTTCTGCTAGTTTTTTATATATATATATATATGCACACACACATACATACACGAAGATAAGAAAGGCAGATGTTCCCGCCCTAGAAGGTTAATGTGCAAATATGGCAAGTAATGCTGTCCAACATCGGAAAAATCATTATTTTATATGTCAAACTTGCACGTAAATCACCATTAAACTAATGGAAGATTGGAATTTAAAAACCGAAACCTATTCTTTGTTCTAAAAAAATCACAAAAGAAATAAAATAGGTAAAGAATAAAGCAGAAGAGAACAAGTCTCCCCCAGCAAGGTCTATAAAATGTGGCTAATTTATTGCTGAATTCCAATAGATATGCTGGGAACCGTGTATTTTGTCAGTGAAAATGTCGTAGATATGTGTGTCTGAAGTAAATTGCCACTTCAATAGACAAATATCAAACACACGCGCAGATACGCACACGCACACATACATATATATATACAATTTATATATCGTGGCACTCCGTCGGTTACGACGGCGAGGGTTCCAGTTGATACGATCAACGGAACAGCCTGCTCCTGAAATTAACGTGCAAGTTTTCGGAGAGATTCAGCGTGACACAGAGTGTGACAAGGCTGGCCCCTTTGAAATTACAGGTACAACAGAAAGAGGAAGAAAGAGTGAGAGAAAGTTGTGGTGAAAGAGTATTGCAGGCTTCGCCACCACCCACTGCCGGAATTTTGTGGAGTTTTAGCTCAATAAGCACTCACAACGCCCGGTTTGGGAATCGAAACCGCTTTCCTACGACCGCGAGTCCGCTGCCCTAACCACTGGGCCTTTGCCCCTCTACTCAATTTATATATGTGTGTGTGTTTGTGTGTGTGCATGTGTGTGCTTGTGTGTGTGGGGATGTCTATGTGTACAGGGTGGCTCCAAAGTCACAGAGGTGTCTAAAATTCTAATAAACTTGTTTCAATTACATTTCTTATTTATAATTCACAATATGTGATCTTCACTCCGAATGTACATATATGTCACACACACACACGCACACACACACACACACATATATATATATATATATATACATGTGTGTGTGTGTGTGTGTGTGTGTGTGTATGTGTGTAGACAGACAGATAAATAGATAAAATAACAATAACGGAGCGTGGATAATATCGATATTTTCCATCTGATGAAATGTTTTGCAGTTGACTGATTATTGATAACTGAAACGTACGTAAGGAAACATCTGTAGTATCAATAACTTGTGTTATGTCCATTTATGACCCCATTCTGTATTCATACTGCTTTATTCATAATGCACTATGACAACGGGAGTTTAATGTAGGTGGAAAATTGAGCCCTAATTCCTATGGTAACCTGTCGTGCATGTCAATGCATCTTTAAGTATATACATATTATACAGGGTGAGACAGAAAAACGTCCCATATTTTTAAATAGGGAATGCTGTGTTGTTAGTGAAGTTAGACGGGTGATAATGGTGTCTTAATGTAACTAATATTTTTACCGTTCTTTTTGTCTTGGTTCAAATGGTACATGATTGTGCGTTTGCTGTTGAAGGTCTTATCAAAAATGGTAAGTTTCAGGTTTTTGCTGCATACAGACAGACAGGCATGTATATATACACGCACGCACACACCACATTTGTATACATACACCCGTAGATATGTGTACTTAATTAACATGTGTGGTGTAGAAACATGTTGTGACGCATTAATAAAGCTTATGAATTTCTGTCTACAAGTTATTATAGTTATTATTATGTTTATCCAAAGCTGAAAGGAGTTCCACTCTATAACCTTACCATCGGATTACACAATGCACCAGGAGTTGAAACCACGATCTCACGATTGTGAGTACACACACACACACACACACACACACATATATATATATATATATATATA
>NC_069006.1:22542969-22547318 GCF_001194135.2 Octopus bimaculoides
CACACACAAACACTCACAAACATATACACATACACAGTGCACACACACACACACACACACACACACAAACATACGCACGCACGCATACACCCAAGCATACACATATAAAACGTGGTCAATTACATTAAAACAATTCACATATTATATAGCAAAGAGGCTTAAACTCATTACGAAGATGAAATAGCTAAGGTCAGAAAATAACAAAGTTCACAGGAACGAAAATCTTAACGGCGCTCGGCACTAAAAATGACAACATTGAATTGAAGGCTCCGGGCCGCAATGCTTACAGATGTCGACGTAAAGGCGGGACGAATATACTTAAGATAATAAAAGTGAGTTTAATGCTTGAAGCATTTCAAATATAAAGAAGAATCTAAAGTAAGATCAAATAAACGGTAAAAATAAAATAAAATAAAATTAAATTAAATTAAAATGATATTACTCAATGAATAATATCATTTGTTCATCAGTAAACAAGGGGGAATAACTTCAGGTGTTTTACTCCCGCCACGTTTAGTTTTGTTAGGGAAATAAATACATTATGTTTGATTGTCACTCCATGGTTATATTATGTTTGGAAAGAGGTAAAATTTATTCAAATTTCAAAAACGATAAGCAAAACTTGTAGAGGAGGGATAGACCTACAAAATGAAAAAATAAAAATATGAATCACAACGATATTTTTCGTGTTAATTCAAATAACATAGGGAATCATTAAAATATACTGGAAAACAAAAACCTAGCGAATTTATCTAACCACACAGTAATAGAGATAATAATATTACCCTATTTCAATATGTTAGTTATGTTTGGTCTTTTCTTCTTTATATGTTTCGAATTTCTTATCAGGAAAAACAGAACCAGTTTCTAATCTAGAAACAAGAATCTTTCATTGGAATTTAGACATCAGCAGAATAGTCTTGTATATGTATATATTGATATATATATATATATATTAATATTTAAGTATATAATTATAAAAATATAATTATAATTAAGGGCTCTGGAATGCTAGGGCCTACGCTAGAAGTAGATATCAAATACCTACAATCCACTTTATTTATAAATATAGAACAAATTTAGAGTCGATTGTAGGTATTTGACATCTCTTTCTAGCGTAGAGGCTGGCATTCCGGAGACCTTGATTATAATTATATACTTAAAAATTAATTTTACCGATACAGTCATTTTTATACGCTAGGCCACTGATATAACCACATTTATGATTATACCCTTAACTTCTAAGTATATATATATTATTATATATATACACGCACACACACATATACATACATACACACACACACACACGCATATATATATATATATATATATATATATATATATATATATATATATATATATATGAGGTATATGTCCACATGCATGAGTGATGCTTGCACTGGTATACGTATACGTGACTTTTTAGAGCTTAAACATTAATGAACATGTATGTATAGATATAAATATGCATATATGTATGTGTGTATGCATTTGTGTATACGCATATGTGTATATATACGTGTATGTATGCATTCATGTATATATAAGTTTGTACATACTTGAATGCATGTACGTACGAATGTATGTATATATGTATGTCATTGTTCAGTTTTATTTCAAGATTTCTTGCCAATAGAGAAAGAACTGGTTTCTAACCTAGATCCAAGGCTCCGTATACACATATATCTGTATTGACGTATATATATATATGTGTGTGTGTGTGTGTGTGTGTGTGTGTGTGTGTGTGTGTGATCGTGTGTTTGTGTCTATCTGTTTTTTTTTTTCAAATCTTTCACCATTATTGAAAGAACCGGTTTCTAACCCAGAAACAAGCCTCTTTCATTAACTAAATTGTCACACATACATTTACATATTTATATATTATGAATACATGTATGGATGGATGGATGGACTTATTTATTTTTATATGTATGTCTGTATGTATGTATATATGTATGCATGTAGTTGTGTTTGTCTCCCCCACCACCGCTTCACAACCACTACTGGGTTGTTTACGTCCCCGTAACCAAGTGGTTCGGCAAAAGATACCGATAGATTAAGTATCAGGCTTTTTTAAAAAATAAGTACTGGGGGTCGATTCCTTCGACTAATCTGATTCCTGCGATGTCCCCGGCATGGCCGCAGTCCAATGACCGATGCAAGTATCAGGTAACAGATATCAATCTTTATACAAGGGTTTCCTGAAGTATGGAATGTCCTGCAACGGTTCCCCTCAACAGCAACACGGTTGGGAAATTGATGTAGAAGCTAGGGAAAAGAAACTCTTAGACCAGTATAAAACGACACGAAAAGCAAAACGAAAAGAAAAGCATGAATAATGTAGACATAATTTAGTTGATAACAAACAGCAAAAAAAAAAAAGATCTTGTACGTGTTTGCCGCACAAGTCGGTCAGTAACAAGACATATTCAGAGAAAGTGAGAACAGAAGACTTACCTACAAAAACGCGTGTAAGTGGTATGTTTGCCTTATCTATTTGACAGAATGTACAACATTTGGCAGTTTAATCTCTGCAAGAGTGTTTGTCACGTGATAATATGATAGTTTCAGTGATAATACAACGGGTGGCTTCTACAAATATTTATCATCCACTTAAAGATGTACATACATACATGCATATGTATATGTGTGTGTATATATATATATATATATATATATATATATATCTACACTTATATTTATATACTTACATTTATATACATATGCATATAAATATGTGGAGGCACATGGTCTAGTGGTTAGCGCAAAGGACTCTTGGTCGAGGGATCACGGGTTCGAATCACAGACTGGGCGATGTGTGTGCTTATGTATTGTTTCGTTATGCACGTGATCCCCCGGTCCGTGAGATGAAATTGGTCTATGGCGCAAAAGAGGTCGGGAACCGCTGCTCCTACGAAATTTCAAAGCAAAAACAGCATACATGGCATTTCCAACAGCAAAAGTAAAATCATACACATATAGAAGATAATATGTAGACGTTAACTAATTGAATAATTACAATAAATGTTCCAAAATGGCCTCATTTCCTGTTTATTAAAGCTATCCTCATGCATTTTAATTGGTTTCCCAGTTTGTTTTACTCTTCCAAAAACTATTTGCTGAATTATTCATTACTTTAAATTATGGTGGTGGTGAACAAAATTGTTAACATACCGAACAAAATGCTTAGCAGTATTTCTTCCGCCCATTACTTCTTAGTTCAAATTCCACCGAACTAGAATTTGAATGTTTATCCTTTTCGGAGTCGATAAAAGAAGTAACAATTTGGGCCCAGGGATCGGTGTACTCGACTTGCCCTCTCCCCGAGATATTTTAGGCCTTGTCCCTTTTGTAAGGCGGAATCTTGGCTATCTTTCGATGAAGGTAGATAGATTATGAAAGATTTGTTCGGTAATTTTCGTACAAAATTTTTATTTCTTTCATTTTTTTCAGCTAAATCGCTTATGCTCATATATCTTTTGTGTACGTATTATGGATTTATGTGTGCGCGTGTATTCATATTTGTGTATGCATCTGTACACAAATACACATACATATTCAATAGTTACATACATACATACATACATACATACATACATACATACATGCATGCATAAACATAAACGATTCAGCAGGAAAAAAAAAAGCGGTCTGAAGAAATAAAAAAAAAGTTACGGAAATTGCCGAACAAATGCTTTCATTATCCGTCTACCTTTATCGAAAGATAAGCAAAATTATTTATTAATTCAATTCAGGAGGCGATATGACAGAATCATTGGCATACTGAACACATTACTTAGCGGCAATTTTTCCTCCTCGTTACATACTAAGTTCAAATTCCATTGCGGTCGACTCTGCCTTTCATCCCTCCAGGGTCTATAGTATTAGTCAAGCACTGGAGCCGATGTGATCAAATGCCCCGCCCCTAAAATTACTGATCTTGAGCCATCATTGTAAAGAATTATTTATGGCTTTAAGTATCAGGTTTCTACGCCAGATTGTATTAATTATTGCACTCTAAAACAGGTCAGTGTAACGCATATAAATAGATTTTAAGTTCTTAATGCTGATTTGACCCATTTCAGCTTTGTAATTCAAGGGAATCAACTGTGAGCTTGCGTGTCCAAGATCAAGGACATATACAGTTTACGAAAATGAAGATATTCACAGGATCCCACGTTTCCCCACCTCATAACTTTCTGGAAAATAGGTATTTTTTAATGAAATTTTATACAAATACCTTTCAAACTGTGTTGATTACGATTACAAAGAGACTTGTATGCAAAATTTTTGGAATGGGCGGGTGGAGGAGGCGGAGTTTCTGGAAAACGGAGATTCGGATCAGA
>NC_069006.1:22547328-22559185 GCF_001194135.2 Octopus bimaculoides
CCACCCCGTCACTATCCCATGCCGAAATGATTTTGGCCATTTTTTTTTTTTTTTTTCCACACTACACACTTTTAAAACCCGTGAGAGAAACATTTTCTCTGTCCATAGAGAAATACTTCACCCTCGAAGTATGGTCGTGACAACGTTTGGAGAATTCAGTTTGTATGATGTATGTGTTTGCGTTGATTTATGGTATAAATGCATACTTATAGTGAAAAAGTATGTATGTATGTGTGTGTTTGTGTGTATATATGTGTATGCATGTATATATGTTTGTCTGTGTGTATGTACAGATATAAATGTACCGATTCTGAGTTGTATGCATTTATACAATTTATATATCGGCTCGTTATTGCTATTTTCACTGAAATCATGAGTTTTTAAAACAAGTGGACAACTACTGTAGGCGTGGTGGGGAGAAGTGGCTGATAACAACAGGTGGCGGGGTAGTAAGGAGACTGCAGATAAAGATGGTGCAGAAAAAACGCGAAGTGTAAAAATTTATCTTGCGCACAAAAGCGAGTCATTAAATTATAGTAGGATTTCAAGGGAGATAACTTTGTTGCAACTTTTTATAATAGCATGCCGTAGCTATTTCCCTTGTAAAGCGCCTCCGCATTCGGATCAACGCTTAGGCTATCAAAAATAACCGGCGTATCTGTGAAGTAAGAAGTTTTCTTCCCAACCACACGCTAAATTCTTGTAAGCAGAGTTGGTAGACGAAAACTTAAAGAAAGGCGATCTATCGATATATATTTATATTATTATTATTATCAAGGCGGTGAGCTGGCAGAATCGTTAGCGTGCTGGACAAAATGCTTAGCGGCGTTTCGTCCGTCTTTACGTTCTGAGTTCAAATTCCTCCGAGGTCGACTTTGCCTTCCATCCTTTCAGGGTCGATAAAATAAGCACCAGTTGAGTTCTGGGGGTCGTTGTAGTCAACTGTCCCCTGCCCCAAAATTCCAGGCCGGTGGTAATAATTATGAAACACACATACTCAATGTCCCTCCTTTGCTTGTTTGCTGGTAGGCTGCGATTTGATGCAGCGGAGATGACTGTCTCAAAATCCAGAGTGTTAAAGTTATGGACAGATGAGACAACTCACTCCAAGTCCCATCCAGGAGAGATGGACATCGATGTTTTGCCATTTCTGTGGCTTATCAGCATCACGCACCTGAACCAAATTGGAGGTGAATTGAATAGCCCATCCATGGCTATATGCAAGAGAGTGTAAAAATCATTTGTTGGCCTGCCTCGACAATGAATATGTAGGAATAAATTCAAATATGAATTACAAGCAATGCTACTGTTGTAAATATTATCAAACACATGTTCAATAAAAAATACTGAGGTTGATTAACTCAACTAAAATTCTTCAAGGTGGTGCTCCAGCATGGCCACAGTCTAGTGACTGAAACGTGTAGAAGATAAATGACAATGGTAGTGTTTGAGCAAGGTGCTTGAAATTATAGTTAAAACAACACAACAAATAAAGGTTTTAAAGTTTATTTTTAATTCAATGTGAATCTCTGTTTGATACTCCACTACATGAATTAAAATAAAATATCTTAAGAAGTTGATGAGTGTGACTTTGGCCCTGGCAGCATTATAATTTCCTGGTTCCAAATGAGTCAGGTACAACAACAAAAGTTGTAATTGACTGCTACACTTTTTTCAAATGCCTAAATGAAAGATGGAACATCTTGAATGAACTTTTCAGAAAAAAATATATATGTTGGTACATAAAATACACCGTTTTGAGCGTGGTCGTTGCCAGTACCACCTGACTGGCCTTCGTGCGGGTGACACGTAAAAGCACCCACTACACTCTCGGAGTGGTTGGCGTTAGGAAGGGCATCCAGCTGTAGAAACTCTGCCAAATCAGATTGGAGCCTGGTGTTGCCATCCGGTTTCACCAGTCCTCAGTCAAATCGTCCAGCCCATGCTAGCATGGAAAGCGGACGTTTAAACGATGATGATGATGATGATGATGATGGTCCCTCATGCAGTTGGAACTTGATGATGTGTTCTGGATGGAACCAAACAGTATGTCAAAGCTCTCTGCTGAATAACTCTCCTGTCTCCATATCAAGATCTGAACTGAATCATGCATTGCACCTCACAGAAGAATAGCGGAAAAGATTCTTCTTTTTAAAGCTGAAGGTGGGCTCCAGTGAACAAACATAATTTGCCTGCACTAGGCTGGTCTATCACCTGATGGGATTGGATAGCCCGCATAAAGCCCAGAAAAACCCAACCATCAAGTGACCAGGTCATGTGACCACTTGTAGAAAACACACGTATGAGCTGGTGTTGGGGGTATTTAAAGCAAAACAGCCGAATGATAAATAAACTTCTGCTGCAATATAATCGTAAGCAATATTAACATCAAATTAGCTTTTTAATTGAATATAGATATTTAATTGCTTGAAAACACTCAGCTTCTTCCAGAGCATCTCTCAGGGGACAACATGATTTACAACCCTTAAACCACTTCTTTAACATTCGGTAACTCTGTTCTTCGGGATCACTAGGAAAGTTATTCTCAATTGTTGCCAGTACATCCTTTTCAATTCTTAAGAAAATACCTGTAAAAGATGCATGAAAAAGAAACTGTTACAACAACAACAATAACAACATTAATGCACCAAGACAGCAGTCCCCAACATTTTTTGCACAACGGACTGATTTCAGGCAAGAGTTTTCCTACAAGCCCTGGGATCACATGCATTACAAAACAAAAAGTACGCCCGTGACATGTGTAAGGATTTTCGAGCGAGATCGTTGCCAGTGCTCCTGGACTGGCTCTTGTGCGGGTGGCACATAAAATGCACCATTTTGAGCGTGGCCATTGCCAGTACCGCCTAACTGGCCTTCGTGCAGGTGACACGTAAAAGCACCCACTACACTCTCTGAGTGGTTGGCGTTAGGAAGGGCATCCAGCTGTAGAAACTCTGCCAAATCAGATTGGAGCCTTGTGTTGCCATCTGGTTTCACCAGTCCTCAGTCAAATCGTCCAACCCATGCTAGCATGGAAAGCGGACGTTAAACGATGATGATGATGATGATATATAATGATGATGATGATGATGATGCATATATAATACATATGTAATACATATATAATACACGTACACATATATAACTTATTTAATGCATATATATCCCATATATGAGGGTCGACTGAAATGTTCAGAGGTTGATCAAGATACACTCCTGATATATGACCAAATGAGGTTTTTATTTTTCAACATTAGTCCCTCTTGCTGTTCATACACTTCTTCCATCGGCTTTGCAGTACTTGGATGCTGTTGGTGAAGAAGCTTTCACTGTGTTGCACAAAAAAGTCATCAACAGCATACATGAAGTCGTGTCATCAACAGCAGACATGAAGTCGTGTCATCAACAGCTGACATGAAGTCGTGTCATCAACAGCTGACATGAAGTCGTTATCACTGTGATATCGGTTCCCAGCCAAGTGGTTTTTTTTTCAAGTTGGGGAACAGATGATAGTCAGACGGAGCTAAATCAGGAGAATAGTAAGGCTGATCAACCATTTCAAGCCACAGCCATATACAGCAGCCATTGAAACCAAGTACTCATGTGCTGTAGCATGGTCCAGATGAAACAAGACTCCTTTTGTCAGTTTTGCTGGCAATTTGGTCTTGGTAGCCTTTCATAACTGTCTTAGCAAGTTGATATAGTACTCTCCATTGATGGTATGGCCCCTTTGAAGATAGTCAATAAACACAATGCCTTTTACATCCCAAAAACTGAGAGCATTACCTACTCTGCAGATGAGTCAACCTTGGCTTTCTTTGAAGCAAATGACGAGGGGTGTTTCCACTTCATGGATTATCTCTTTGTCTCTGGCTCAAAATAATGAACCCAACACCCATTCTGGGTTAGGAAACGTGCAAGGAAACCAGCTGGATCTGCCTCAAACAATGTCAGTTTTTCCCCATGATGTGATCAGCCTGGTGCACTTTTGATCAGGTGTCAGATGTGGCACCCATCGAATAGAAACCTTCATCAGGCCAAGTTCATTGTGCAGAATACTCTAAACTCTCTCACAGGATATGCTCATATCATCGGCTATTTGCTTTAGAGTGAATTGCCTGTTACCCATCACCATGTGATGAACGCAATCAATGCTTTCCAAAAGCTTGGTTAAATGTAAAATTCACAGAAATAAGCAATGTGCTGTAATTTTCTACTTACCAACTTGCTGCCATTTAGTTGGTAACACTTTTGCTATCTTTAGCAAGTCCTTTTCCTCCAGTTTTTGATAATCTGCAAAAATATTTCGAAGTCTTTCACATTGTATTGATTTCAGATTTTGGCACAAGGCCAGCAATTTTGGAGGAGGGTGTAAATCAATTACATCAACACCAGTGTTGTAAAAAACTGGCACTCTGTTTGATGAGGATTCCAGTTGGTTCGATTGCCAGAACAGCATGCTAGTGGCTGAGCATTCCACAGGCAAGGCGTAGCCTTCATGTTGCTCTCTAGGAGTTTCAGCACAACACAGAATATAACAAGACTGGCCAGTTGAATTACAGCTACAACTCATTTTTGCCAGCTGCGTGTACTGGAGCAACGAGAAACAAAGCGTTATATTCAAGAAAACAATAAAACGATAAACGTCGCCCTTTTAAAGCCTAGCTAGGCTCATGGGCCCAGTTTCTATGGCGTATGTGTTCCCCCCAGCTGGACGGGATGCCAGTCCATCGCAGCGTTACTCAAGAAACAGGAAGAAAGAGTGAGAGAAAGTTGGGGCGAAAGAGTACAACAGGGGTCGCCACCACCCCCTGCCGGAGCCTCGTGGGTCTCAGGTGTTTTCGCTCAATAAACACTCACAATGCTCGGTCTGGGAATCGAAACCACAATCCTCTGACCACGAGTCCGCTGCCCTAACCACTGGGCTATTGCACCTCCGCCAAGAAAGCAATGTACCACTGGAAATTTTGCCAGATTATGGCAAAACCGGAATTAAAGCAAAACATAAACCACGTTATTTCATACTGTAGCTGTGTGGTTAAGAACCTTGTATCCCAACCATGTGGTCTTGGGTTCCATCTCACTACACTGCATTTTAGGCAAGTGAATTCCACTATTGCCCTAGGCTGACACCAAAACCTTCTGTGTAGATCTGGTAGATGGAAACTGAAAGAAGCGTATCAAGCATGTGTGTGTGTGTGTGTGTGTGTGTATGTGTATGTCTTTATTTTTCTATTTGGCCCTCACCATCACTTGACAACTGGTCTTGGTTTGTTTGCATCCCTGTAACTTAGCAGTTCAGTTGAAAGAAGACCAACAGAATAAGTATTAATCTTAGAAAGCAAGCATTGCGGTCAATTTGTTCAACCAAACTCTTCAAAGTGGTACCCAAGTATGGCCGCAGTCCAATGAAAGAAACAAGTAAAAATCGAAACCAATGCAGAAGATGTACGATTCAGTCGATGACCCACACAGACTGATCATAAAATATTTCCTTACCGAATACATTTTTGGTTGTTACTGGTTGTCGACACTGGGGACATTTTTTCAGTCTAATTTTAGAGCATTCCTTACATGTTCTTTTGTGTCCACATGGAAGGAATTTCACAGTGACCTGCTTATCTCCACACAGCACACATTTATCCCTGTAATAGTGTAACATAGAATAAAATATAAGAAGAATAGAACTTACATATAAGTAATTTAAGTAAAATTATATGATTTCTTATTTTTCAGTGTGTGTGCTTAAGAAAATCATGGCTTATTTTAGAATGCTTTGAATTTATAGGGTATTATTAATTCAGTTTACTTTAGTGCCATATATCTGTCTCCCAAGTGAATTAATTTTACATTATTTACATTTTGAATAGAAATATACAGTTTGTATGCCTTATTTGAGTAATACATCCCCAATATAACAACCACCTTACGTCACTGGTGAGCACTTACTCAGGTGAGAAAAATCCATTTATTTTCTTCTTAAAATCTGGATCTTTTATGATGTCAAGTGGTGTCACATTGCTGTAGTTTTCATAAACTTTTTTTCTTCGATCTGTTAGAAAGCATTCCACTACTTTTCCAGGAACTTTGTCTTCCTTGCTCAAGCCAAGTTCAGAGCAGAACTATAATAAAAAATGAAATATAAAACAATGGGTATTAATTAGGCCACAATATACAATTAACCTTTTAGCATTTAAATGGGTAACACCTGGCCTAAATATTCTACCTGTTTTACATTCAAAGAAACTAGATCCAGCTTCTCACACCTAACCTACAATGTCATTCTAAGAATACAAAAACAATCACATCATTAAAATCTCAAAGCTACAAGTTAATGAATGATTAATTTGAAACAACATGAATAAATAAGCATTATTTGATTGAATAATCTGAATGCTAAAAGGTCAAACTAACCTTATCCAGCCCAGATATTCCTGTTTTATGTTCACCCTGGCCAGATCTGACCTCATGATTGTGAGCCTGATGCCCTAACTGCTAAGGCATGTGCCTTCACTGTGGACAATACTTTGTTTATAATAATATTGAAGGACAGTGAATAAGATCAATAAATCTATAAAATCACATAAATCTAGAGAGTGTATGTGTTAACTAACCTGGGAGAGCATCAAAGCCACCACATCATAGTGTTGCCTGAAAGTTATACAGAAAGATAACATTAAAACTAAAAGTTACGTTTTTACAAATATTCAGATAATTAATTGTTAAATTAGTAATTGATGAAAGCAAACATAAACCCAGAGAGTGCAAACCTCCGCCAAGGCAACACCTACACCGTCTCAACAATTCTATAGAGATGACTTTTAAAATAAGAATATCTGAAATAAACTTGACTCCTCTCATAAATGAGAATATTAAATATGAACCTGACCACTCTCAAAAATTTTTTAAATCAGAAAAATAATCCAGAATCCTTGTCCAGTACTGGATTGATCCCAAAATCTCATTAGTTTGTGCCAGTCACAAGGCCAAACATCTCAGAAAGTTTCATCCGAATTCATCTGGCGGTTCTTGAGATATCTTGTCCACAGACAAACAAATAAACACGATTGAAAACAATACCTTTGCTTTCACTAAGATGGAGGTAAGAAGTAAAATCTCTCTAATTACAACATCAATAATTTCTACAATATAATTCTGTATATACACTCTATATAGAACTGTATCAATGAAGGCATGTGGCTTAGTGGTTAGGGTAACCGGCTCATGACTGTAAGGTCATGAGTTTGATTCCCGGCAGCACATTGTGTCCTTGAGCAAGACACTTTATTTCACAGTGCTCCAGTTCACTCAGCTGGCAAAAATGAGTTGTACCAGTAATTCAAAGGGCCAGCCTTGTCACATTCTGTGTCACGCTGTGGAGTGCTCTGCCACTTGCATGTTAATTTCACAAGCAGACTGTTCCATTGATCGGGTTAACCACTAGGCTATGTGCCTATAATAATAATCCTTTCTACTATAGGCACAAGGCCTGAAATTTTGTGGGAGGGGACTAGTCAATTACATCAACCCCAGTGCTTGACTGGTACTTAATTTATCAACCCTGAAAGGATGAATGGCAAAATCGACCTTGGCAGAATTTGAACTTAGAAAATACAGATGAAATGTTGCTAAACTTTTAGTCCTGAATGTTAATTACTCTCCCAGCTTGCTGTCTTAATGATGATGATGTTGATGATAGTAATATTCCTTTCTACTATAGGCACAAGGCCTGGATTTTGTGGGGAGGGGAACAATCAATCACATCGACCCCAGTTTGCAACTGGTACTTATTTAATTGACCCCAAACATATGAAAGGCAAAGTTGACCCTGGCAGAATATGGACTTTGAATGTAAAAATGGATGAAATGCCGTTAAGCGTTTTGCCCGGTGTGCTAATCATTCTGCCGGCTAGCCACCTTAATCATCATCATCGTTGTTGTTTAACGTCCACTTTCCATGCTGGCATGGGTTGCACGGTTTGACTGAGGACTGGCGAGCCAGAAGGCTGCACCAGGCTCCAATCTGATCTGGCAAAGTTTCTACAGCTGAATGCCCTATCTAGTGCAGCTTTGATGTCGCATTTTTAATTCATCAGCAACATGGAAAATATTTCTGCAGCGAAGTAAAATTCTGTTAATTGTTCATGAGTGTTGTACATTCATTATACACAGCCAGAACCCAACTCAATTACCAGTGTCTCATATCCTTCATCCTATATCCATCTTGACAACAGAAACAAAGGCAGTATATTTGAACAGAAATATGGTAACAAAAGGATTAATGACTCTACAAAAACAAACATTATTGAAAATATGCAATTAAAGATAAAAGAAACAGATGTGAATATTCCAGATTATTGTTGACTTACCCTAAAACTGCCAGATGTAGAGGTGTGCTACCATCATTATTCATCACATTGACATCAGAAGTAAACTTTATCAACATCGCCACTGTAGCAATGCGACCACCCCTACAGGCCAGGTGTAAAGGAGTGTTACCTTTACTCGTCAGCACATTGATATCAGGTTTAAACTCCATTAACCACTTTGCTATGAGATTATCTCCATGGTGACAGACCAGATGTAAAGGTGTATTGCCTTGCTTGTCTGCTACATTGATATTAGGTCTAGATTGTAGAAACACCTGTACAGTATCACTGTGTCCACAATGACAGACCACATGTAGAGGTGTGTGACCATACTTATTCATTAGATTAACATTAGGTTCTGAAAGTATTAACTCTCTAACTGTGTCACTATATCCACCTCGACAAGCCACATGTAGGGCTGTATCACCATATTTATTCATCGCATTGACATCAGCTTTAAACTGCATTAATACTTTCAGTATGTCACTGTGCCCACCACAGCAAGTCACATGTAGGGGTGTATTACCATTTTCATCCACCATATTGACATCAGGCTTAGAGGAGGTTGTCAACCACTTTACTGTGTCGGTGTTTCCACTACCACAGGCCATGTGCAGAGGTGTGTAGCCAAACATATTCTGCGCATTGACATCAGGGATAGACTTCATCAACAGTTCAACCAAATCACTGCATCCACCACCACAGGCCAAATGTAGAGGTGTGTTACCATTATTGTTCTTTGCCCTAACAGCAGGCTTAGATGCTAACAACATTTTTACCATGTTGTGATGTCCTCCTAAACAGGCCAAGTGCAGAGGTGTGTTACCATCATTGTTCTTCGCCTTAACATCAGGTTTAGATGCTAACAGCATCTCTACCATATCATGATGTCCTCTTAAACAGGCCACATGCAGAGGTGTGTTACCCTCTTTGTTCACCACATTCACATCAGGTTTAAATTGCAGGAACATTTTTACTGCACTATTGTGCTTGTCACGGCAGGCCGCATGTAGAGGTGTGTCACCATAAATATTTGCTACATTGACATCATGTTTGGACTTCAACAACAACTCCATTATGTCAATTTTTTCGCCATCAGAGGCTACATGAAGTGGTGTGTTACCATACTTATCCCCCACATTAATGTCAGGTGCTGACCTCAACAACATCTCCACCATTTCGATTTGTCCACCACCACAAGCCACATGTAGAGGTGTTCCTCTATACATTTTATCCACCAAATTGAGATCAGCTCCACCTTGCAGCAACAGTTCTACCATGTCAACATTTCCAACACTAACAGCCACATGTAAAGCTGTTCTACCTCCAGGGTCTTCTTTATTGATCTGAAAAAGATACATTGAAATGGTGTGTACAACAGGGGAGGAAAAGTGTGAGTAGACGGGAAATGGGAGTGAGAGTCTCTAAAGGAAGCAGGTGCAGACAGAGAAGAGCAGGTGAGAGAATTAGATTAACAGGAGGAAACAAGTGGTAGGAGAGAGAGAGAGAGAGAGAGAAGGAATGTAAGGGGGAGAGTGAGATAGATCTTCCCAGGGGCACAGTGAGAAGCGGCCGTGATTTAAACTGAAGGCAGCTCCTGGCCATAATCTAGTTGATAATTTCTGATTTTTAAAATACTGTTATTGTTGGATGGGGATCTATCCTTTAATGCAAACTGTCAAATTTAGCCCAAACACCCTGTGTGCGTGTGCGTGTGTGTGTGTGTGAAGGTGCGTGACCTAATGGTTAAACTGTTGCACTCACAATCACTAGATTGTGGGTTTGATTCCCTGATTGGGTGGCATATAGTGTTCTTGAGAAAAACACTTCATTTCACACTGCTCCAATCCTGATCACCTAGCCAGCAGGGTGGCATCATTTGAAGGCTAAAACAATGCAAAATGCATTGTGACTAGTGATGTGTAACAACATCTAATAGCCTGGTTGGTCATGTGATATATATATCATCATCAGCATCATTTAACGTCTGTTGTCCATGCTGGCATGGGTTGGATGGTTTGACCAGGGCTGGCAAGGCTGGAAGGCTGCACCAGACCCCAGTCTGATTTGGCATGGTTTCTACACCTGGATGCCCTTCCTAATGCCAACCAGCCCAAGAATATAATGGGTGCTCTTACGAACCACCAGCACGGATAACATATGCATGGCACCGGTATCTGCCACGACTGCAGTTTTACTTGGCTTGATGGGTCTTCTTCTCAAGCATGGCATAATGCCTCCGTGAGGCCCAGTGCTCGAAGCCCAGCATAATGTTACACACACACACACACACACATATGATGATGATGATGATGATGATGCTGTCACTGATGAGGATTTGATGGGAGGATATAAATGAAGATGGAGGACGATATGAAACTTCACACTGGTTTGACATTGACTAATATAAAAAGACATATAAGTGGAAATGTGAAAAGATAACTTACTGTTTGTTGATTTTCTGCAATAAATTGTTCAACATGTTTCATGTCCCCTTTCATAATCTCACATAAACTCTTGTAAAAGGCCATGTCTTTGAATGTATCAAAAAATGAGTAAAATATGCTAGAAAGAGATAGAAATAAACAATAATAATAAAAAAATTAGTTACAGCAAATTATGTAATGAAGGCTGTGTGGTAAGAAGCTTGCTTCCTGACCACATGGTTCTGGGTTCAGTCCCACTGCATGGCACCTTGGGCAGATGTCTAGGTGTCTTCTACTATAGCCTCTGGCTGACCAAAGCCTTGTAGGTGGATTTGGTAGATGGAAACTGAAAGAAGCCCGTCGTATATATGTATATGTATGTATCTATGTATGTGTCTCTTTGTGTCTGTGTTTGTCCCCCAATCACCGCTTGACAACTGGTGTTGGTATGTTTATGTCCCTGTAACTTAGCAGTTTGGCAAAAAGATACATAGACACAGGTGTGACTGTGTGGTAAGAAGTTTGCTTCCCAATCACATGGTTCTGGGTCCTGTCCCACTGCATGGCACCTTGGGCAAGTAAAGATAAAAGAAACAGAAGACATTGACTCTAAAAACATCCCATGAAATATTCTGGGTGAACACTTGTGTGATGAAGATGCTGATGTTCTCTTGAAGTGTTTCAGTTTGTAAGACAGTGTACCAGGAGAAAGTGTGATATTGTTGGAAAAAAGTATATTTGCATGGATGATGGTTCACTTGCAGTTAGTGAATCTGCAAAGAAAGAAGCTTGGAAGGGCCTCATCTTCGAAACGCCTAGTTTAGAATAGAGGCAGCTGATGAAGGAATAATTCCATAAGTGGCCCGTCTGTTTTCCTATGTGTTTGTTCGTCTGTAAACAAAGTCCATTTTTGTGCTTTATGTTCCCCCATTCATTTTTATGACGTCCTGTACCCGGATATGCATCTATATATACATGTAGATGTAGGTATGTACATATATGTATGTATACATGCATATGCTCAGATATCAATTGTATTATATATATATATATGTGTATATA
>NC_069006.1:22562582-22564056 GCF_001194135.2 Octopus bimaculoides
TTTATGTCCCCCGTAACTTAACGGTTTGGCAAAAGAGACTGATAGAATAAGTCCTAGGGTCGATTTGTTCAACTAAAGATGGTGCTCCAGTATGGCCACAGTCAAATGACTAAAACAAATAAAAGAATAAAAGAAAAGAATATGCACACACACACATATATATATATATGCATATGTATATGTGTGTGTGTGTGTATATATATATATATATGTATATATATATGTATGTAAGCATATGTGTGTGTATTTATATATATATGTGTGTATGTATGCATATATGTGTGTATATATATATATATATATATGCATATGTGTGCGTATATATGTATATATATGCATATATGTGTGTTTATATACGTGTGTGTATGTATATGTATGTATAAAGAGATATATATACCACAAAATTACTGCGTTTTTAATGCTTCTTTGAAATCACATAGGTCAATAAGTGAAATATGAAAAATCAACAATTTACCTAAAAATGGAGAATATTTGCACTTGGCTACATGTATTGTGTAAAGACCCAAGATCGTGATCTTTCCTTCCTTCCTCGGAAATCAATGAGTTTTCCTTTTTTTTATGTTTGTTCTATGAAGACAGGATGTAAATATTCTGAACCAATAAAACTTCTCATTTTTCCTGTAATTTGTTTTTATTTTATTTTATTTTGTTACTTTTCTTTCCTCCTTTTTTTCTCTTCCCCTCTCACTTCTACTAGACCTGCCACCATACCTCTTCAAACTCACAACTCCTATCTTCTATTTTTACAAATTCTATTCATCTATTCACAAATGTATTTACTTATTTAATATATCTTTTCTACTGTGTATTTCTTATGCTTTCTGCTTATGATATCATATCTACACCATAACGAAATATTTGTAATGAATAAACATTGGACAGAAGCTTAGGAGCTGGAGTTAACTGTTAAATTTTTGAGTCAGTGTTCTAATTTTTAATGAGGATTGGTGCCCGCTAATGAGCTGACATTACTAAGATATGCAAAACATTTGTAGCTTTTATTCTCCTCATAAAGTGTAATTAATTAGACAGAAAATATGTAGCTAGGTCATAGGTGTACAGAAAAATATCTTTGATATTAAATAATAGAGTGGTAATAAATTGGTAGAATCATAAGCGTGCTGGGGAAAAATACTTAGCAGTAATTCAGCTATCTTTATGTTCAGCGGATTTAGTCAAACAGATCAATCCCTGTACTTATTTTACTTTTCAAGTCTGGTAATTACTTTATCAGTCTCATTTGCTGAACTGCTAATGTTATGGAGGCATGAACAAACCAGCACCAGTTGTCAGACTGTGGTGGGGGACAAACACAAATACGTAATCGATAACTTAGTGATTCAACCAAAGAGTCTGATAGAATAAGTACCAGGTACTGGGGTTGGTTCACTCGGTGAAAAATTCTTCAAGGTAGTGCCCCAGCATGGCCACAATCAGATGAGTGAAACAAGTA
>NC_069006.1:22564122-22565201 GCF_001194135.2 Octopus bimaculoides
ATATATATGATATATTTCTATTATTTCTAATATATTTACAAGGTCAATAGTCATAAGGGAAAGCAAGTAATGCTCAAGTGGTACTTATTTTCTGGCTCCAAAAGGATAATGAGTGAAGTGCAACATGACTGCACAGCCACTTAATCGCACAACCACGGCCGGCACTTGATGATTTAACAATTATGAGGGGATGCTGAAAAGTTGCTGGCTCTGAGTGAAAGGAAATACAGGAGGATCAGTTTGTTAACTGTGATTTTATTCAACATATTCCCCTCTCAGATTCACACAATTATTGCTGTGGCCCTTCTGTTTTTCTAAGTCCTGTAAAAGAACCCAGAAGGTTGGGCCTCCAACCAGGCCTTTCATGATACCCATAAAGCCAGGAACTTTTCAAGAACCCCTTTGCGGTTGATGCCAAGGACATATTTTCCAATGGCTACTGTGAAATCTTATCACTATTCGACAAGGCCAACGACACAATCTTTTTTGGTCTCTACAGGCCCCTCCAAGCACCTCTAAAGTGCTTTGAAGAATGCCTCAACAAAATCAAGTCCTTCCTGCAAAAATACAACTCCGGAAACATACTAGGGATGGGTGTAAACTTATGTAAACTGACCCACAAATACTCTGAAGTTAGGCAACTACACTACACCAGACAAACCAGCAGTAAAATTATTCTTTAATCTAATGGATGAATTTTTCCTGACACAACTAGTGCTTTGTACTAACAAGACAGAATAAAACGATCTTGGATCTGATATTAACAAACCACTGTGTATTTATGTTTTGTGATCCTGAATCAGGTAGGTGATATATGTCATTTTGTCCTGTCCTTGCACACATTCGTCAACTTTTTCCTGAAGCTCTACATTCTGGCACTCCCATTGGTAACAGTGATCTTTGTTTTATATAGTGTGAAACCAACTAATGAGAAACTCAGCTGCAAATGTTCCTTGTATCGTGTTTTTGTCTCCCTTTTCTGTCCATTATATTTTTGTCCAGTTTTCATCTATTGAGATATGTGTATATATATATATATATATATATATATATATATATATATATATATATATATATAT
>NC_069006.1:22575785-22576858 GCF_001194135.2 Octopus bimaculoides
CCAAAGACGCAAAATTGTTCCCGAAGACGTAACAACGCTCCCAAAGACGTAAGATCATTCTCGAGAACGAAAAAACGTTCCGGAAGACGCAAAAACGTTCCCGAAGACGTAAGAACGTTTCCGAAGACGTAAGAACGTTCCCGAAGAGGTAAGGACGTTCCCAAAGACGAAAAAACGTTCACGAGGACTCAAAAACGATCCCGAAGACGAAAAACGTTTCCAAAGACGAAAAACGTTCCCGAAGACGCAAAATTGTTCCCGAAGACGTAAGAACGTTCCCGAAGACGCAAAAAACGTTCCCGAAGACGTAGGAACGTTCCAGAAGACGTAAGGACGTTCACAAAAACGCAAAAGCGTTCACGAGGACTCAAAAACGATCACGAAGAGGGAAAAACGTTTCCAAAGACGCATAAAGGTTCCCGAAGGCGGAATAACGTACCCAAAGAAGCAAAAACCTTCCAGAAGACGCAAAAACTTTCCCGAAGACAAAAGAACGTTCCCGAAGACGCAAAAACGTTCTCGAAGGCGTCGGAAAGTTCCCGAAGACGAAAGGAGGACTCAAAAACGCATAAACCTTCCGGAGGAGGAGAAAACATACCCAAAGACGCAAAAACCTTCCAGAAGACGCAAAATTGTTCCCGAAGACGTAAGAACGTTCCCGAAGACGCAAAAACGTTCCCGAAGACGCAAAAACGTCTCCAAAGACGAAAAACGTTCCCGAGGAAGCGAAAACGTTCCATAAGACGCAAAAACGTTCCCGAAGACGTAAAAACGATCTCGAAGACGCCAAAACTTTCCGGAGGAGGCGAAAACGTTCCCGAAGACGTATAAACGTTCCCGAAGAAGCAAGAACGTTCCCGAAGACGTAAGAACTGTCCCAAAGACGTAAGATCATTCTCGAGAACGAAAAAACGTTCCAGAAGACGTAATAACGTTTCCGAAGACGTAAGAACGTTCCCGAAGACGCAAAAAGGTTCCCGAAGACGTAAAAACGTTCCCGAAGACGCAAGAACGTTCGCGAGGACGAAAAAACGTTCCCGAAGACGCAAAATTGTTCCCGAAGACGTAAGAAC
>NC_069006.1:22576958-22577856 GCF_001194135.2 Octopus bimaculoides
AACGTTTCCGAAGGCGCAAGAACGTTCCCGATGAGGCATAAATGTTCACGAAAACGCAAAAACGTTCCCACAGATGCAAGAACGTTCTCGGGGGACACAAATACTTTCCCGAAGACGCAAAAACGTTCCTGTAGAGGCAAAAACGTTCCCGAAGATGCAAAAAAAGTTCCCGAAGACGTAAGAACGTTCCCAAAGACGTAAAAATGTTCCCGAAGACGTACGAACGTTCACGAAGACGCAAAAACCATCACGAAGACGCAAAAACGATTCCCGAAATCACAAAAACGTTACCGAAGTCGCAAAAACCTTCCCGAAGACGCAAAAACGTTCCCGAGGAAGCAAAAAAAAAACCCGAAAACGCAAAAACGTTCCCGACGAGACAAAAACCTTCCCGTAGATGCAAAAAAGTTCCCGAACACGCAAGAACGTTCCCAAAAACGTTAAAATGTTCCTGAAGACGTCAGAACGTTCCCGAAGACACAAAAACGTTCCCGAGGACGCAAAAACCTTCACGAAGACGCAAAAACGTTCCCGAAGATGCAATAAATTTTCCCGAAGACGTAAGAACGTTCCCGAAGACGCAAAAACTTTCCCGAGAAGTCGAAAAATCGTTCCCGAAGACGCAAAAATGTTCCCGAAGACACAAGAACGTTCCCGAAGACGCAAAACGTTTCCCACAACGTAAGAACTTTCCCGAAGTGTCAAAAAATTTCCCGAGGACGCAAAAAATTTCCCGAAGACGCAAAAACGTTCCCGAAGACGTAAGAACGTTCCCGAAGACGCAAATACGTTCCCGAGGACGCCAAAACCATCACGAAGACGCAAAAACGTTCCCGAAGACGCAAGAGCCTTTTCCGAAGAGGTAAGAACGTTCCCGAAGACGCAAGAACGTTCCCTA
>NC_069006.1:22583609-22593549 GCF_001194135.2 Octopus bimaculoides
CCCGAAGACTAAAGAACGTTCCCGAGGAGGCAAAAACGTTCCCGTAGATGCAAAAACGATCCCGAAGACGTAAGAACGTTCCCGATGACGCAAAAACGTTCCCGAAAACGTAAGAACGTTCCCGGAGACGTAAAAACGGTCCCGAGGACGAAAGAACGTTCTCGAAATCACAAAAAACGTTCCAGAAGACGCAAAAACCTTCTCGAAGACGCAAGAACCTTCCCGAAGAGCCTAAAACGTTCCCGAAATCACAAAAGCGTTCTCGAAGATGTAAAAACGTTCCTGAAGACGCAAAAACGTTCTCGAAGACGCAAAAACGTTCCCGATGACGCAAGAACGTTCCGGAAGACGCAAAAACGTTTCCGAAGATGCAAAAATGTTCCCGAATAGGCAAAAACGTTCCCGAAGACCCAAAAATGATCATGAAGAGGCAAAAACGTTCCCGAAGGCGCAAAAACGATCACGAAGACGCAAAACCGTTCCCGAAGACGAAAAAACTTTTCAGAAGACGTAAGGACGTTCCTGAAGACGCAAAAACTTTCCCGAAAACGCAAAAACGTTTCCGACGAGGCAAAAACGTTCCCGTAGACGCAAAAAAGTTCCCGAAGACGCAAGAACGTTCCCGAAGACGCACAAAAATTCCCGAAGACGCAAAAACTTTCCCGAAGACGAAAGAACGTTCCCGAAATGTACGTATGTATATATGTATGTATGTATGTACGTATGTAATGTAGCTACGTGCTAAAATTTGAAAGCAATATCAGAACTGCTAATATAACAATGGAAGCATTCAGGGACGTACTTCTAATTATAATTAAAACAAGACATTATGGTTTTTTAAATTCATCTTTATTTCAAAAGCTTATCTCTACTGACCAGAGGTACATGCTAGAAATGGTAGCCAAATCCCCCTCAAGTCACACCCTACCACTTTTTTTAAACAAAGAGGCTCTGGATAATGTGGTCCTCAATTCATCACATACACACACAAAAAAAAAAGACAAGTTTGTCATGAATAGAATGACTAATTATAGATGTGCTCCATCAAGGTTAGCCTGAAGCCAAACAACAAGAACATTTACAAGATGCATTCGAGAAGTTTAGAAACCTTTTTTTTAAGAGTAGCATTTCTACTAAACACTAATTGTCACAGCTGTCTTGTTTGCAGACTGCAGTCAGGACATGAAGACAATTTGGATGTTCACTATGTGATAAAGTTTTGTGTTAAACTTGCAACAATGCTACAAAAACTTATGAGATGCTCCAGACAGTTCATGAGTTAACTTGTATGAAGCACTGTTTTTTCAGTCACAAGAAGTTCAAGGCTGTTCTCTCAAGAGTAGAGAGGGATGCTATAACATCAAAGCTGGTTGAGAAAATTTGAAAATTTCTGGATAAAGACTGTCATGTGTCTATAAAGACAATAGAGTATGGAGTTGGTGTACCAACTATACACAAAATTACTCATAAAAATCAGAACATGGTTAAAATTTGTATAAAGTTTGTTCCCAGGGCACTTAGTAACCAACAAATAAAAAGATGCATTGTTGACAGCAGGGAGATAGTTGAACTCATTGTCTCTAATCCAAGAGTACTTGAGTCTCTGAATCTATTATGATCTATAGACGAAGAGACAAGAGACCTCCAGGCCCAAGAAAGCCAGGCAAAGCAAGTCCACCAGGAAGCTCATGATGATCCCCCGCTTTTTCAACAAGGTTATCATCTACATCCACTGGGTTCTCTCTGGTCAACAAAAAAGTACTCTTTGGAGGTTTTGAAAGAGTTCAGGAAACAACTTTGTCACAGAAGGCCAGAGTTCTTCCACTTGGGTTGGTGGGACCAGCACCAGTCCATAATTCCATCCTGGTAACCAACTTACTTGACAGAAACAGGTGCAGAAACTGTCTCTCACCTTCCCTACTTCTCAGACCTTGCTCTCTGTGACTTTTGGCTGTTCCCCAAGCTGAAGGAGAACCTCAGGGGCAATTGATTTGAAGGCTTTAAGAAGATGAAAGAGGTTGTGACAAGGATCTTGGACACCTTCACAAAGGGGCTAGAGTACAAAACTTAGAAGTTAATGTTGCTCCTTAAAAAAATCTCTAAACTTCAGGAATACACCTTGTTACGTTAACTTTTTTTAGTCGATAAATAGTGAATAGCTTCAAAACACTCTGCATCGTTGAGAGCTTTTTTTAGAATATCAAGAGGACTTTTCTCTGATCAGGAACTCAGGAACCACCTTCTTAACATTTGGAAGCACTGTTCTTCTATGTCAAAAGGATTATCAGACCTGATATTTTCTAGTTGTGTACTTTTTAACCCCAGAAAAATTCCTGCAAAAGATACAACAATAAGAAAAAATTACAATCATCATTTATGTGAGGCAGATTGTCTACAGCCAGATGTTCTTCTTGTCATGAACAACAATCCTTTACAAAAGTGGTTCCTAACCTATTTTTTGTAGTGCCCTCTCTTCCTTAAGTAGTTATATCTAGCACCTACCTAAGTGGTGAGTGTAACATCAGGATTAGACTAACTTATGGATGACAATTTATAAATTTTACTCTTAAAATGGATTGTATAAGCTTTTAACAGAGAAATGATAAAAAAATTGAATGAAGACAAAAGTTGTAAATTTACTTTATACATATTGCAGCTTAATGACTTGACTGCGCTTGATAAGATCTCATTTTATTTTACTAACCATTAACAGTTTTATCATGTATAATATAATTAGTATCAGAGATAAAATCTAGAATGTTAATTATGGTACCTAACTGCCCTCTAAACCCCTTCAACATCCCCACCTGGAGAACCTCTGCTTTATAACACTCCTGTAATGTTGAGACAAAGAGACATAAACATGAACACAGATACACATATAATGCAAATCTGCTTGTGACTGCCTCTGGCTTTATGATAGAAATTTCATGTTTTAAAGTGATCTAAGTTAAGGCTTTCAATTAAAACTCCAACTTACGTTCCCTGTGCTTGTCAAGATCTCATTTTATATAAATAACTATTGCTATTTTTATCGTAATATAATTGCTACTAGAGGTAAAATTTAAAATGTTAATTATGCTACCTCATGAATAATGACAAAGTTAATTTACTAAATTCTTTAGTAGTTTCAAAATTAATTGCAATAAAAGTAGTGTATTTCAACAGAAATGTGACAAAAACGTAAAGTCAAGTCATTTACACAATGACTTATGAGCCATAGGTTTGTACAATGAAGGTTGAGCAGAGGCTACAGAGCAACAAAAATTAAAAACAAAAGATTATCTGTAAACGAAAACCCTATTGCCATGGCAAACATCCAACATCTGTGTGCGTCTTTTACGTACATATGAACTACTGATGATATATATATATATATATATATGAGAGGTGTCTTTCAGTTTCTATCTACTATATTTCCTCACAAGGATTTGGTTGGCCCAGAGCTAGAATAACCTTGCCCAAGGTGCCACGTAGTGGGATTGAATGGAAGACCACATGTTTGGGAAGCAAACTTCTTAATCACACAGCCACATGTATCAAAAGCTCAATTAGATGTAAAATTTATAGATATAAACCGTATGTTGTTATTTTATACTTACCAACTTGCCGCCATGTGTTTGCTAATAGTTTTGCTATAATGAGAATGTCCTTGTCATCCAGTTTTTGAGAATCTGAAAAAAATATTCCAAAATCTTTCACTTTATATTGGAATTTCTATCTCTGCTTATAATATATAATCTATTATTGTGAAACATTGCTATCATCAGTGGTCAACGGTTGACCACTAAGGTCTCAACATTTACAATATCTACAGTGGTATCAGGTAATATCTAGATATTTAGGACCGCAATAAAATAAACTATTTGGGGATGGTCATATTTTTGCCAATCAACCACACACGCATTATATACTTGGTCTTCACTTCAGCTTTATTATTATTATTTGAGTGTCTTTTGTCTGAAATCTTTCATTGGCCACTTCTGTCAAATCATCCAGCCCATGTTAAACGACAATGATGATCACACATCCTGTGACCTCTTGAGCTATGTCCCATCCCACGTGTCTCCTCCTGTTATGTTTAGTCCATTTTAAAAGTTAACTACCTTTTCTAAATCTCCTCAGTTTTTAAAGATATCCAACATATTCTCACAATAATCATTTATATCCTCTAGCTATAAACCTTTTGTGATTCTTTCCCGTGACCCCTCAGTGTGGAGATGTAACAGCTGGACCTGGAGAAACTCCCTGATCTCTGACCTACACACCCAGTTGAGAAACATTACCCCAGAGATCCCTCAGAGGAATCCTATTTAAGCCACTTCTGTTCGTGACTGTTCTCTTTTTGTCATTACCCAAAACCAAATTTAAGACAGCAAGTTTGTTCTTTTGACTAACCTCTTGCCTTTAGAGGACTGACTGCTGAGAATTGGTGCATTACTGTGCCAGCAGCTGCAATTCAGCATTTTGCTCCATATCACTTGTTAATACAGCCCCTAAGATACTTAAATTTCTCCTCTTAATCCCCATTTATTTCAACAGTATCTTTTATTGTTTTAGTTTTACAGCTGGTATGATACTGAAAGGCAACAATGGATATACCGACAACAAACTAAAGTCTTCTAGTTGGAGGTTACTCAAATGGGTGCGTAGCTTAGAGATCAGGGAGTTTCTCCAGGCCCAACTGCTGCTTTTTCACACTGAGAGGTCACAGCTCCACCACTATGGTCATGTGATTAGACTGTCACAGGAAAGAATCACAAAAAATTATAGCCAGCTGATAATTAAATGATTGTGAGAATATGTTGGACGTCTTTGTAAACTGAAAAGATTTAG
Organism: Octopus bimaculoides; assembly: GCF_001194135.2. Lineage (NCBI taxonomy): Eukaryota > Metazoa > Mollusca > Cephalopoda > Octopoda > Octopodidae > Octopus > Octopus bimaculoides. The sequence goes on from NC_069006.1 coordinate 22,588,446, forward strand.
CTAAGTTAGTTTATTTTTACTGCAGTCCTAAATGGAGTTTGGATCAAGACAAAATTCACGGGATGTGATGACAGGTACATTATCTCTGAAAAGACTGGGTGGTCAGTTCTGGAACAGTCTTCCCTATAAGTCTGCCAGGTCTCAGCTGACTTTGAGCAAAGCAACGTGAAGCAGATTATACCACACCTGTACAGTGAATGAGACAGATCATCAAAGAATTCCTGAACTTTACCTGTTATACATCATTGATAATGGGGGCAATATTTACACTCACCTGTCACTTCATGTTCACTGCCATGACTATCACTACACAATGGATTCTCCAATCTGAAACAAAATAAAAACACAGCCCACCAATAGCATTAATTAACACTAGATATTATATAGTATACAGGTTTACAATGAATATTACAATACTCACAGAAAAGATCAATTGTAGAATAAAATATTTAACATATAAACTAGCTCAAATATTCTACCTGTTTTACACTTAACACGTTAACTGCCCCAGCTCATACTGCGTACTATTTAATTACAAGGAAACGTAATTTTTTTTTCGTTTTTCCACTATTTCATAATTAAGCTTTAATATTCAACACTCATGTTATTTTATCATTAGGAGACAACAGAGATGATCTATTGGCCGAAAAGTTGAATGACAAAGAAGATTCTATTAGTTCATTCAATTTCCTACAAGAATATTTGTAGTTTTATACATGTAAAGTAATTACTTTATTTTTTATAATATTTTTTTGAAAAATAAGTGCATGCCCTCTGCAGAGCTTGTGAAAAGGGTTCTGTCTTCTTAGCACTGAAACTCCAAAGGGTTAAATATCCTATCAAAGATACAGAATAAAATATTTTTTTTAATTGTGAAAATATACCATTCTGCGTGACCGTCCATATACTTCTTGATCAGACCATTTTTATATATATATTATGTGGCAATGCTTAACAAGTAGAAAAGCAGTCGATCAGCTAAGAGAGTAAAGATAATCTTATAATTAAAAAAAAAACCCACAAATCTTGTTAATAGAGCTACTCAGGGTTTCCTGGTCGAAATAATAACTGATTCTGCCATTTATCAAGCTGAACCGTTTGTCAGTTGTCTTTTGAACAGATGTTTACACAAGAGATGCTTGTAAAGGAGAGACACAAGGGAGATAACTATCGTTACAAAAATTCGATATCAAGTAAACGTAAATCAGAAGTTAATGGTTTACTAAGTGTCCTGTGGTCTACTTTTAAATTCCAATAAGATGTATTTCTTGAAACGCTGACACAGAAAAAGTCTCAGTCTTCAAATTTATGTATTCGTTGGAGGTTCTCAAGTTTTTTTAAAAGATAGTTTCTCAAGAGAACACACTGAACATTTTTTGGGCCCTAGATATATTTACAAGATTTGTGTGTTTCTTTGTTTTTTTTTTCAGTAAACTCTTTATATATGCCTGCTTGAAGAGATGTAATTGACCAGTATTGTTGAAGAGGAGGAGATGATAATGATGATGATCATCATCATAATTGACATGTGTTAATTTATCTTTTATAATGCTTCAGTAATGTTTCTGCAGGTGAATTTGAAACAATTGTTATGTAAGAAAGTGCTGGTTTATCCTGTCACTGTTAGTGAATACTTACCGAGGTGGGTAAAGTTCTTTTAGTTTCCATTTCAGATCTTTATCTTCAATGAGATCAATTGGTTTGGTATTGTAGATGTTTCTACAATATAGGTCTGCTCCTTGCTCTGCTAGATAGCTAACCACTACAGCAGCAGAAAGTCTGGCTTCTTTAACAAGACCAAGCTTTAAACAGCACTACAAAAGATGAAATATGAGGGCAACATCATAATACACAATTATGTGACCAAATTACACAATAACCACACTATATCTCTGTACAGTTTGTACATTGAGTGATTGAACTGATTACATAATATTGAATTTTTACCTTATTTTGGGTTGAGTTCATTTTAAATTGATTTTTACATTATATTCAATGAAGTATCAATAAGTTCATCCCAAAATACAAACCACACTAGAACTTAACTATACAACTACTTAGATAAAATCAATCGGTCACAACATGGGAAGTACTTATGTAAGAGTACTGTGTGTATGTACATATATATATATATATATATATATATATATATATATATATATATATATATATATATATGTGTGTGTATATATATATATATATATATATATACACACACACTAACACTTTACAAGCAAATGCTATATATACTTGTGCGTGTGTATATATATATATGTTTATATCATTTGAATTTACAGAAAACAAAAGACAAACACAGGTGAAGGAACAACAAGCAGGTCTATTAGTTTGATGCTAGGGAAGACTGGAAAAGTTTTTGATGTTTTGAGCCCATGCTCTTTAACAGAAAGGGTTGAGAAGAGAAAAAGGAGAAAGAATAATAAAAAATGTGTGGGGATTAATGTTTCAACATGATGAAATATACACATAACTCATAAAACAGCTAATAACAACATGATGAGTATGCACAGCATGTCCAAATTCAACCAAACCACAATGAAATCCTGGACATACCAATATAAAAGGCTTTTAATGATTCAACTCCAACTTTTACAGAACACAAAGGAGTTTCTTTAAAAACACTCATCTCTCTGATGTCCTTACATTCAACAGTATTATATGGCATGACACAAGATGCCAGTATTTGTATGGAGAACTGTTACAGTTAGAACTCTTCTCAGAATGAAATAAGCACTAAAGAGGCTATCTCATCATGTCAAACAGCCCTCTCTTCTACGATATATCATTATTTTGGAATGGTCGTTTTGACTTCACACTTTGATGACAAATTTTTTAGAAGTTGCTTTCAATACAGTAGAGGAGCCATGTCTTTGAGGATGCAAGGCAGTTGAATATTACTGGTTATATAATTCAAGTAGGCTTTATGAGAAGGGACTGTGATATCTAGTAGTGATGGAGGAGGGATCAGGCCATTGTCAAACTGTGGTTCATTATCTGGCGTGAAACACATGATGCATGTTGAGCACCTTGACATGTGCTGAAGCACATGTCTTAGTCAAGAATAGGATCAGTCAGGGAGTTTGACTAGGGTGGTACGTCTGTCAAATGGTATGTTAATGGATGTGAACTGAGCCATGACAAACAATATCTATCAGTCTCTCTCACAAGATAGTTTTGATACTTACCTTATCTAAGGCTTCAATGTGTTTAGTCTCAGATTCAAACTTCCTTTTCTTCAAGGCTAGATGAAGAGAAGTAACTCCATACATATCACCAACATTAACATCAGCCCCTTTCGACACTAAAGCATGAATCAGTCCCACATGTCCATTGGAGACAGCATGATGCAATGGTGTTTGTTTATCATCATAGTCTTGAATATTCAGTTGTATTTGATCCTATATTGAAGAAAAAAAAAAAACAACCTGGAAATAATTGTATATATCAATATGTCATTATGGCTTTCATCAAACTTTTAATGCAGATTTAGTGTTGTCAGGTAAAGAATATCCTTCATAGGTCCCTCTATAATTTGGAATATCTATTCACTTCTTGCATAATGAGTACAACCAGTTTCTGGATGGTAGCAGAGTCCTATCTTCTTTGCTATTTGACAGTGGCTATTGTCAACACCACAAGTATTGCTATCCTAATTATCACTACGACCATAATAATGTACCATGCTTCTCCATATTTGTATGGGTTGGAGATGATTGTTTCACCAACAATGATGATATTGAACAACCAACAATGATAAATGCTAAAGGAGTGTATATACTGACTAACCTGGGACAGCAACAATTCCACCATTTTCTGATCATTCCTGAAAGTTATAGAAAGATGATATTGCAACTAAAAATGCAAACATTACAGATACTGAGATAATTGATTATTAGATTAATAATTCATGAAAACAAACATAAGTAAATATAATTATAACATTATTTTCTACAATATACAAAACAGTCACTTGGGCAAGTGTCTTCTGACCAAAGTCTTGTGGGTGGATATGACATGGAAACTGTGTTCGTCTTTGTGTTTGTTCCCTTTTCACTGCTTGGCAACCAGTGTTGGTGTGTTTACATCCCATAACTTAGCAGTTCAGTTAATAGACGGATAGAATAAGTACCATGCTTAAAAAAATTACTGGGATTGATTCATTCAACTTCAAGGTGGTGGTGCCCCATCATGGCTGCAGTCTAATGACTGAAACAAGTAAAAGATCTATATGAGGCCCAATAATGTAGCAATATGGTACAGTGATACACAATAAGTAACCCTTTTGACACCAACCACCTGAGAATGCCCCTGGTTCTGAGATAAAAATTCCGTTTTGAAGTGATCTGAATTAAAATGAATTTAAAATAATGATGAAATGCAAGATTTGAACTAGAAACACAAAAGAAACAAACCTGAATATACTGTGAAGTATTTAGAGTCGATGGTTACTGTTTTAACACATTACAAGAGAGAGGTGTAAAGTTTTATACGGACTTGCAGTAAGGTGAGTATTTGATACTGTAACAGGTGAAGATATAGATGAGAAGTAAAAAGAATCTAATCAGAAGTCAACATCGACACAAACATGATAATGGTGATCATTGGGGGGGGAATTATTGTAAGGGAGATAATCACTACTAGTCCAAGAAGAACACGACGTCTCGGGTTCCAGTTGATCCGATTAACGTGCAAGTGGTTGAGCACTCCACAGACATAGATCTCGGGGATATTCTCTTGTGACTTTGAATTACAGGCACAACAGAAACAGGAAGTAAGAGTGAGAGAAAGAGTACGGAGCCTCGTGGAACTTTACGTGTTTTCGCTCAATAAACACTCACGACGCCCGGTCTGGGAATCGAAACCGCGATCCAATGACCAGGGCTCCGCTGCCCTAACCACTGGGCCATTGCGCCTCCATGACAAATCAATATAAACAAACGTAATTGAAAATTTAAAAGAAATAAACGAAATTTGAACTTTAAAAGTAACAAAGAAGATTCACGAAGTATACATTTTTTTTTTACTCATTACAAAGACCTTAAGTATAATTTTCATTACTTAGAAATAAAGTCCATGATAGGATTAT
>NC_069006.1:22594787-22598836 GCF_001194135.2 Octopus bimaculoides
CGTATATATACATAGTTTAAACACTCTGAAAAGTATTTATAGAAAATTTCATTTAAAAAATACCTATTTTTCTGTAAGTTATGAAATAAATCCAACGCGTGTGAATTTTCCGAACCCCCTCTTGCCACCCACAGAAAAATGTTTGGCGATCTTTCGGTATGTTTTCACGACAAATTACGATATAATCGGAATCTACATCTTCTGAAGCGTATTTGTAGAAAATTTCATTAAAATATATCCATTTTTCTGGAAGTTATAAGGAAACAAAATCGGCCATAAATTCTTTGCTACACAATGAAAAATTTAAAATAAAAAATATATTTACCTGAAAGGAGATATTTTTAGCTGATAACGCAATGAAAATTAATTTGAATGATGTCCTACGACTTCCTTCTTCAGAAATTAAGACTTTGATTCTTTCAAAAGTTAAGTAAATACTTGCATAATTTTATATGAGCTAGAATCCGGATGAGTCAGTCACCTAACGGTATAGTTTCGACACGCCCACCGTGTCTTTTTGCCTGTCAGTTTTAGTCTGCTTAACAAAAATATTTTCAAGAATTTATTTTATAATTAATTTTTTTTTTCTAGATACTTATTTCTATTAAATTTTATACTTAATAACTTTTAGATATATTTAAAAAAATTATGTCCGTGCCTGTTGTGTATATATGTTCCGACTAAATATTAGCATCGAAAGTGGTGTCGTGTTACTTGCAATTATGTGAAACATCTGTTGCTACTTTCTTCCTAAGATATAATTAAAGCGATGCAGTAAGAGCATAAGGCGCAGAAGCTATACGGTTGCTATGTGATAAACATTACTCATAAATGGCGTTACTTTGAGCATGGGTCGGGAGACAGGTTAATGACAGATGGAGAAGGGCACTTGTCCTTCGTGATTGGGAGGAGGGGAGAATTTAGGTTTTGCAGGGATTCCGCTACTGGCAATAAATGTCGGAACCGGTACTACTAAAGCAGCACGGTCCCGAACGCGCTAGCTAGTTGTGAGTGGTCGATCCTAACCCTAACCCTAAACACGTATTCATTTGCACACGCGGGTTAGGGTTAGGGTTAGAGACAGAGTTAGGGTTAGGGTTAGAGACAGGGTTAGGGTTAGGGATAGGGTTAGGGTTAGGGTTAGAGACAGGGTTAGGGTTAGGGTTAGAGACAGGGATAGGGTTAGAGACAGGGTTAGGGTTAGGGATAGGGTTAGGGTTAGGATCGACCACTCAAGACTAGCTAGCGCGGACGCGCGACTGCGCTTTCGGGACCGTGCTGCTTTAATAGTACCGTCGAAACCTTTTGTTATAATGTTGTTAGTTTTTCTTTGTGTGTGTGTGGTCGGCTGGTAGTGAATAGGGGTATATTTTTTTTATGTAAGCTCCTCTTTTCTTGGAACGTTTTGTAGGTTAATTTGCTATTAGTTTACATGTATTGCCGCCCATGTGCTTCCTGGCAATCCTTCGATATAACTCGACAAAACCAAAACAAACACTCGACTGTTTCCGTGACGACTTGACAATTCACTTCGGATGTCTTCGTGACAATTACTGAAAAGAAAGATAAAGGGTTGTGTGTGCGTGGTGCGTGCTTAGCTGTCACGGAGATATCCGAAGTGAATTGTCGAGTTGTCACGGAAACAGTCGAGTATTTTGGGTTTTTTTGTCGAGTTATATCAAAGGAACGCCGAATAACTAATTCGTTTTCAAGTCTATATTTGTACGCTTCCGGCTTCGTTTTTCTTTCATTTTCGATCCTGCATTTATATATCCACGAAGCAGAAAAAAAATCATACAAATTCCTTTAAAGATGAAAATATTTAATGAAAGAAAGCAAATTTATATTTGCAATGAAATTGGTAAATTTTTACCAGAGGTAAGAAATTTTGCGAAGTAATACAACACTATGATGGTTTCGATTTATTGCAATGGCAACATAAAATAAACATATCATCTGCTGGATGCTATGTCGAGACTGGGTTACTCGAGCTAAATCTACAAAAAATTCCAGTCTTTAAAGATTCCTGACTTTTTGTTTTTTCAATATTATTCTCTTCAAAGATATGGTTGGGATTTTTGTAACATGTAAAACTACATGTTAAAAATGGAAGAGGTGTGTCACACAAAAAAAAAAAAAGATCTCCCCATCTGCACCCCTTGAAATTGGAGAAAAGTTTGGAGCATTTGGAGTTTGAAATTTGTTTTGTAATTTTAGTCGAACAGGTCCACTTCACTGCCAAGAAAGGGCACGATATTATAAACCTTTTTGAAATCAACTTACAATATGGAAATTGAAAGATGCTGGTTATTGCATGTATATACATGTGTGTCTGCGTTTTTGTGTCCGAGTTTATCCCCCACCACTGCTTCACAGCTGGTGTTGGCATGTCTATTGTCACCATAATTTAGTGGTTTGGCAAAAAAATGACTGATAGAATAAGTACCAGGTTTTAAAAAAATAAGTACTGTTCACTGGACTGAAAAGAGAAAAATCTTTAAAAAGTGACCCAGCATGGCCAGTCTACTGACTGAAATAAATTTTTTTAAATTTATTTTTTAACATAAAAATGAATGAAGATAATTACATCATTATTGAATACTTTGATTCTCTAATGGTTAGTCCATATTACTCTTTAAGGAACGAAGGACTGGTTTCCTGGTTTCTCTGACATGTATACCCTTTCCTGGGTGGGATACCAGTCTGTCATAGAAATACTCATTTTTTTTACCAGCTGAGTGGATTGGAATCCAAACCACAATTTATGATCAGGAGTTCAACACCCGAATACTCGTTTTTACCAGCCCAGTGGACTACAGTTATGTGAAATGAAGTGTTTTGCTCAAGAATACAACACACTGCTTGATGGAGAGCACTGCTGAGCCTGGTCGACTTTATGCATGATGACCCCAGCCCCATGAAGCTAAGCCAAGTCATGTATTTACTGTAATGTATTGCAAGAAACAGCAAAGTTTCCTTTTTCTAACATTTTACACAGTTCAAACTACATAAGTGAATGTGTGATGAACAAAATAAGAATTTTGAAAGAACTTTCGTTTTTGGATTTGGTTTGCAAGATTTTTTATGTGATTTCGTGTGTTGAAGCATATTCTGTTGTGTCTGGGGAGAGTCATTTTCTTATTGTGCCTTAAAATTTATTGAAAAGGTTGCAAGACGCAACGAAAATTTTAGGAAAATAAAAATAAGAAATAAGTGGAAATTTTACCGGTGAGTGTGTTAAATTTTAAGGCACAATAAGAAAATGACTCTCCTCAGACACAACAGAAAAAGTTTTAAACATTGAATGGTTATAGGAGGCCACTAAAATAAAATAGTAATCAAAGGAGTCCACAGATAGAAAATGGTTAAGAATCCTTGACTTAGACGCGCAACTATGGATGTTGGTTTGATCTCTCAAGTTCAATGCCATTACAGAAGTTAGTCAAGAACGTAAATGTGGAATAACAAGGCGTATTATCTCCCTTCGTTCGTTCCCCAGTATTGCCAAAAAATCCTTTACTTCCACCTTGATTTGCAACATCTGAAGATGACAGAAACTCAGGATGAGGACGTTTGTATAAAATATTTGTTTCTTCTAACGATAGTGTCCATACGCACAGATACATTTATATGTACATGTTAAATGATGATGATGATATAAATATGTGTGCGTGTGTGCCTGTTTATGTATGTGTGTGCGTGTACTTCCTCTTTTCCTCTCGTTGCTCACCTATTCTTCTACTTCCTCCCTCTACCACTCTCTCTCTCTTCCCCTTACACCGGCATGGTCACATGCTTCCGGTCAATAATCCTTTTCTTCCTTGGCTATCGCCGAGCAAACACGCGAACTTACTTCATCCCCACTTTCAAGTTCGTGCCTCACAGCGTTCATACACATAATTTTTCCCGTCTGGCCATATAGCCTTTTCTGTTTGTTTTTTGTCCGCCACTACATTCCTCCATGGCAAGGTTTAATATGTGTATACAAATTTAATTTGCGGTCCATGGGAAGAGCCGTTTTAGCGATGCGTCCTGCCCAGCTCTTCGAA
>NC_069006.1:22599125-22609528 GCF_001194135.2 Octopus bimaculoides
TATATATATATATATATATATGAGCCGTAAAGTGGATTTGGCGAATATACACACACACAAATATGTATGTAGATATGTGTGTGTGTGTGTATAATTTTTATTAAAGCCAGAAAAATCTTCACTAACTGTACCTGAGAGCCTGATGAGTGGTAACATGAAACTGAAGATTATTTCACCTTTAATAAAATCCATATTAGTCTACCTTTGGTATTCAAGTACTATTTTTTCCCACTTTGTTTTGCATTTATGTACTTACTCTGTACATAAATGAATATATACATACATTCTTATGTACAGAAAACAAAAGGCAAAGACAGGTAAGGCAACAAGCAGGTGTGTTAGTTTGATGCTTGGGAAGAATGGAAAAGTCTTGTTGCTTGTTGTTCCCCTACCTGTCTTTGTCTTTCGTTTTCTGTACATAAGAACCATATATAATATATGGTCACATGGTCACCCCGATTTGATCCCGCCTGACTGAACTTCCCCCTCTCTTGGACCCTCATCTCTCCTACCTTCTTCTCAGACCTTTGGTACCCTCCTTATCCACCTTCCCATCACTCCACTTTGGTTACCACTGGAACTTTACACTTATTGGATTCTACCGTCATGGATCTCACTGTACGCTGTCGTTCATTTATGCATACATATACGTGTGTGTGTGTGTGAATAATATACACATCATTGTTGGCACTCCGTCGCTTACGACGTCAAGGGTTCCAGTTGATCCGATCAACGGAACAGCCTGCTCGTGAAATTAATGTGCAAGTGGCTGAGCACTCCACAGACGCGTGTACCCTTAACGTAGTTCTCAGGGATATTCAGCGTGACACAGAATGTGACAAGGCTGACCCTTTTGCATTACAGGCACAACAGAAACAGGGAGTAAGAGTGAGAGAACGTTGTGGTGAAAGAGTACAGCAGGGTTCACCACCATCCCCTGCCGGAGCCTCGTGGAGCTTTAGGTGTTTTCGCTCAATAAACACTCACAATGCCCGGTCTGGGAATTGAAACCGCGATCCTAACCACTGGGCCATTGCACCTCCAAGAATATACACATCAGGATGATGGTATCTGCTGTTTTGAATGAGGCAAAGAATCAGAAATCAATGAACGAATATTACAGAATGGTATTAGCTGAAGATACAATTCAGAGGTAAGACATGTGACACAGTTAATAAGAGAAATAGCAGTTAATGCTTAATAAATTTATGGAGAGAAAGAAGGACAGAAAAAGAAAGAAAAATAAAACATATAAAAATGGATACTATTATAATCCTATTGATCTGGTTAAATGTCTTAGTCATGTGAGGTCTTCGGGTTTTCCTTGGTATTTGCTTAAAAATGTCCTTTAAGTCCTTAAAATGATGCATCTGTTAGCAGTACGGAATATAGTGGCATACCGTTTCTCACATTTAATCTTTAAACCATAAACAAAGTTTTGTACATGGAATAACATTTCTCATCAGATTTATTGCCTTACCAAAATTCATTTCTTAGGTGGTGATGCATCTGTATGTTTGTGTTAGGTGTGTGTGTGTGTGTGTGTGTGTGTGTACGTATTTCTTTTCTTTTTTTTTTTTTTTTTTTTTTTTTTTTTTTTTTTGTTGACATTCTTCACCTGAACCTTTCAAGTAGGGATCTAAATACACTGACCACTCACATTCCCGTTCTGCAACAACAGTGACAGAAAATACGATCAGTATAGATGCACTGTAGCAGTAAGTTCACAAATGAAACAAACAAACTCATTGCCTGCAACACCACCGCCACCGTCACCACCGCCACCAACAGCAATTTACATTGGTTAGAAAAGCCTACGAACAAACAGGCTTTCAATATGCTGTCGGGTGGAACATACTTCAAATCCCAATCTGGTTTCCTTTGCACCAAGTTATTTTTTACCACCACGCCGTCGAGCTTTGTTATTAGATCTCATTTTCGGGGCTGTACTTCCTGAACCGACATTGAACATTGCAGTTGTTTGACCTGACAAAGAAAAATTTTTTTTTTAAATATATAAATAAAACCATAAAGTCCATTATTTATGCAAGTTTATATTTGGTACAATTGATGTAAGTAAATTAAAATCACTTTTCTTCTTCAAAACACTCAATAAATATGAAAGGATAATGGAACCAACATAAATTGGCTGATGCTGGATTAAATTTTGAAGACAAACAGGGAATCTTGCAGGGAATTAAAATTAGCTTTCAATAGTTGCAATCTTCCAAAATATGCTTTTCACTTTCCACTGGCATGAGTGTCAATCAGGCGGTACTGTCATGGGCCATGTCAGCGATTTTGGTTTGTTTACAATTGCCTTAACAGGTCTTCGCAAGCAAAGTTCATTGTCCAATGAATGAGGGATATATATATATATATATATATATATATATATATATTGGAAGCTTTGGAGGTGATGTACAGGAATTATATATTAGAAAAAATAATAATCAGATGTCTGGATGGTTGTACATTTACAGATTTTTTATTGATATGTCACATGTTTTATAAATTAGCGCTTTCACGTAGTCTTTGTAGGGTTATCAAATTTTGATTTCACCTTGAGAGGATGTTTCTTTTTATAGTATTATAGTATTTTATAGTATTCTAAGAATAAACAATCACATCATCAAAATCTCAACGCTACAAGACAATACACAATTAATTCAAAACAATGGGAATAAATAAGAATTACACTGGACAGAGTAATCTGGATGCTAAAGAGTTAAGCAACATCTACTTACCAAAATTAAACTGTGAAGTCCCTGCCATGGAAGCGCTGAAGTCATAACCTTGGCTAGTACCAGACTGGGTGCTTGGAGTCTTACCAAAAGTGAATATCTTTGTATTTTGGGCATTAGCTCCATCGGCTGGTTTTGTTGTGGCAGTTGCTGTAGCAACTGGCCCACCGAATATGGCCGGGTTACCACCTGACTGAGCATTGGGTGTTGCTGCAAACCCAGGAGTATTGAGTGGTCCAAACAATGGCTTTGCCATGCTTGCAGCGGGTCCAGTGGCAGCAGTGGTGTTAGGCACTTGACCGAAAATAGCTGGGGGTTTAACGGCAGTCGATTCTGCAGCACCTGGCTGGCCACTGAAGATGCTGGGTTTGCTTTCAAACCCAGATCTAAAAGGAGTTGGTTGATTCCCAAAAGGAACTTGACTTCCGCTGTTGGAATTGAGAGCGAAATTAAACTTCTGGTCAGGCTTTTGCTGCTGCTGCTGCTGCTGTTGTTGTTGTTGTCCACTACTGCCAAAGATGACAGCTGGTGTTGGAGACTATTTTGGATTAAAAAAATGAAAAAAATTAAAATCACTCAAAAGCATTTCTATAAACAAGGACATCTATATGAAACAACAGTTGTCTTCAGATAAGGCACAAGCAGATATAATCAAAGCTTTCATCAGTCAAGGGCCTATAGGAGAACACACTTGCCCATGATGCCACACAGTGGGTCCGAACCTGGAACTACATGGTTGGGAAACAAACTTCTTAGCACATAGCCACAAGAGCTGCATCGCTTTACATCAAACAGTAAGTTAACCATAGCATAAATTGAGCACTAGAATGAACTAAATTACTGAGGTCAATATGACTGGCTAAAACCGATAGAAGAAAAAGGGACAACACAGCCTCTTACATACTGTAAAAGAGGAGATGGTCACAGCGAAAATGCCTCTGGTCATACAGAAGTTTACTTAATCAGGGATGACTTTGGGTTCCACAATAGCCTAGAGAATGTGCCTTAACCTTTTGGCATTTAAACCAATTCATATTTAATCCAAATATTCCACCGGTTTTATGTTCAAACTGGCCAGATCCAGCCTCTCACACCTACCCCAAAATGCCACTTTAAAATAAAACAATCAAAACATTCAAATCTCAACGATATGAGATGAAAAACAAGGTCGATAAATAAGCACTAAGAGTAATATGAATGCTAAAAGGTCAATGCTATAAAATGCAAAAAAAAAAATATATATATATAAATAAAAAAAAATAAATCAAAGCTCAAAGAGTGAGGGATTATTATTTACAATGGACGGACAGGTGTCCTCACCTTGCTTGTTGTTACCACAAAGTTTCAGGATGTACTCTCCAGGTTTCATCAGGTGTTCTGGAGGAATTTTGAACCCAACCCTATAATTGACTAATGGGGTACTCTGTTTTCATTCCTAAGGTATTCTGATGTTATTTTTTTCCCATGTCCCTGCCTGGGATTGAACTCAGAATCTGAGTAGTAGCCTGCTTTCTCATCCACTATGTTATATGCCCATTGGCAATTATAGAGTGAATTTTGGGGTTTATAATATGGGAACTAATATTAAGAAAAGATAAAATATTAGGTTTATAAGCCCAAAAGTTCACTCTAGAATTGCCTACAGATATATAGTGCAGTGCATAAGAGTGCGAGCTACTACTCCAATTCTGAGTTCAATCCCAAGTAGGGACTTGGGAAAATAATATCAACAGAAAAAAAATAAACATTAGCAAAAAAGAATTAGTCAAAATAAAAGGTTGTGTTCAAAAACCTATCAGAAGACCTGATAAAGGCTGGAAAGTACATCAGCCAAAATGTGTTAACAACAAGCAAGGTGAGGACAGTTATCCATCCATTGTAAATAAGGTACATAATTCTTCATCTCCAAAAATATAGAATAGTGAGAGATTAGTAATTACCTGTGCATTAGCTGAGCCAAATATACTCGAAGGAGGTTTACTTGTGGAATTGATAAGAGCAAAATTAAACCCAGCAGATGGGCTGGAAGTATTGGAGCCGAAAACATTTGTGGTGGCTGAAGGAGCAGCAGCTTGGGCCTGGCCTGTCTGAGATGCATCTTTGAAGCTGCCAAATGTGGAAGGGTTTGAGAATATGGCTGCAGCAGCAGGTTTGGTTGTCGAGGAAAGCGTCTTTGTAGATGCAACCATGCTGGGTGCACCAAACGCAGAGCTTGCGGTGGCTGTAGGTGTGCTGAAGATGTTCAGTGCTGTAGCTGGTGTAGCAAAGACAGTAGCAGTGCTGACGATGCTAGAGCCACCAAAGATTGGTGATGCTGCAGCCGTTTGAGGTACTTTAAAGATAGAATTTGAAGATGGTGCTGCTGCAGCAGTTGTCGCTGTAGTGTTGGTTGCTGCTGGTGTTGCTGTGGTGGTGCTTGAAGACCCAAAGATGGAGGACACGGTAGAAGAAGGAACTCTGAAAACAGGTGCAGGTAAGGAGGTGGAAGCCCCAAAGATAGATGATGTAGATGTACCTAGACCAGATGAAGTAGCAGTTGAAGGAGAGCCAAAAATAGGGGCAGCTGCAGAAGGGGAAGCACCAAATACTTGTGAAGTTTTGGTTGTAGAAGTACCAAAGATAGGTGCAGAGGTAGTAGATGATCCAAAGACAGGAGCAGTGGTAGAAGAAACAGCTCCAAAAACAGGGGCAGTGGTAGAAGTGGAAGATCCAAAGATAGAAGGTGCGGCAGATGTGGAAGCTCCAAAGACAGGAGTAGTCGTAGAAGTGGAGGCTCCAAAGACAGGAGTAGCTGAAGAAGAGGAGGTTCCAAAGACAGGAGTAGTGGTAGAAGTGGAGGCTCCAAAGACAGGAGTAGTGGTAGAAGTGGAGGCTCCAAAGACAGGAGCAGTAGAAGAAGTGGAGCCTCCAAAGACAGGAGCAGTGGCAGAAGTCGAGGCTCCAAAGACAGGGGTAGTGGAAGAGGTGGAGGCTCCAAAGACAGGAGCAGCAGTAGAAGTAGAGGCCCCAAAGACAGGAGCAGCAGTAGAGGTGGAGGCTCCAAAGACAGGAGCAGCGGTAGAAGTGGAAGCTCCAAAGACAGGAGCAGCAGTAGAAGAGGAGGTTCCAAAGGGTAATGAGAACCCCCCAAAGGCAGCTGTTGTAGTAGTGGCAGTAGTAGTAGTGCTAGTAATGGTGGTAGTATTAGAGGATGCATTAAAGACAAATTTTGCAGGGGTAGTGTTTGGTGCACCAAATGCAACAGAAGATGCAGCTGCAGTGTTGCTGGTTGGCTCATTCTGGCTGGCTGCAGCATTTCCAAATACAAATAATCCTGATGTGTTTGTTGCTGAGGTTGAAATGACATTTGAGCCGGTACTCGGACTAGTGTCTGCTTTAAAAGACGGGAAACTGGCAGGCGATGCATTCGTTGCATCTACTTTCTGTGCAGCCGCTGGGGTTGTGGCGGCTGAGCTCACGACAGAAGTACCTGCACCAAAAAGATTTCCAATGGTTGTAGGAAACGCAAAGCCTGCTTTTGGACTGACAGAAAAACCTGCAGTTGAAGGGGCCGAAGTGGAAGAGGATGGAGACTTCATGGCATCAATAGTAGTGGTGGCTGATGGAGTTGACAATGGAGAAGAAACTGGGGAGACAGGTGGCACACTCAGAGAGGCACTGGGTGCACTAAATGGGGAGCTGACGTTAGCAGGAAAAGATCCTGTAGGGGCAGCTGTAACATTTGGACTGGATGTGATAATAAATTGAAAACCAGAATTCGAACTGGTTCCTGGAAGGCTGGAACTGCTGACAGTTGTACAAGTTGTGCTCGGTTGGGGAGCAGTTAGAGATACACTAGGCTGTGCTGTTGTTGAACTTGAAGGACTCGTCACTTTTGAGTTGAATGGAAAATTGCTTTTCATCTGGATTTGTGAGGTTGGTGATGATGACGACGACGGCGATGATGATGATGATGGTGCTGTGAGTTTGGCATCTGTTTTGAAGGATGAAACAAAAGTTTTACATATATTTTAAGAGACATTTACATAAAAAATAAAACGAACAACAGAGTTCAATTAGATATAACCTAACAGATATGTGTGTATGGCCTGGGTATGACTTTAACTCTTTATATATTGATTAGGAGCTCAATACACAGCATTAATTAAATTAATTAATTGAAACAAAAGCAGTGTATTTCAACAGAAGGAAGGTAACAAATTAGTTAATTCCCTAATAGGAAATTTGTCAAATGTGCCAGTACCACATGACTGGGCTTCGTGCGGGTGACACGTAAAAGCACCCACTACACTCTCTGAGTGGTTGGCGTTAGGAAGGGCATCCAGCTGTAGAAACTCTGCCAAATCAGATTGGAGCCTGGTGTTGCCATCCGGTTTCACCAGTCCTCAGTCAAATCGTCCAACCCATGCTAGCATGGAAAGCGGATGTTAAACGATGATGATGATGAATGAAATAACATGAAATATAGAAATACTGACCTGAAGCCTTTGGATAAACTGACGTTGATAATGAAGGTAAGGGTGTGATCATGGAATTGATTGATGTAGTGTTGGATGTGAGGCGGGTGGGCTGTTCTGATGATGATGGTGATGAAGTGAGAGTTGTAGTAGTTGCTATGGACTTAGGCGACAACGATGCTGTTACAGACCAGGCTGTTGTAGTGGTTGTTGTTGTTGTTGCTGCTGGTGCAGCTGATGAGAGAAGGGATGATGGAGAAGACAGAGACAAAGAGCCAGAAGTGGTTGCAGTTGTTTGACTGGCATCTGTTGAGGATTTGCTGGTAGAAGTTTCCAGAGATTTTGTAGAAGAAATTAAGTTTTTAGAGATCTCAATGCCTACAAAAAAAAGAAGAAAAAAACAGAAATTTACTGAGGAAGATGCTTTGTACACATTTTCAGTTCGGTTTTAGGTGAAGGACCCTTCATCCTGCAAGTACTATCATAAAATGGATCCTGCCCCACCACCAATTGACCAACCAATCAGAAGTGCCTGCAAGCCTCCATTCCTCCCGCTTCTAGAGATCTTTTTCAAAGGTGATGGGCACTACCCTCTCTCTTATGGCTGAGTAACCAAAAAAGAGACAACAAACAACAAAACAAAATCTCTTCAACGAGATTTGAGTTTCAATGCAATTTTGCTAAGAGGAAATGGTTTCAAGAAAACAATGCAAACCCTCACCTGTCTTTGCAATCATGAGGTCTTTGTCTGTATTTGAAGCCTTGTCATTGGCAATACTATCCAGCATCTTTTCAACCCTCTCCTGTTCAGCTTTGCGGTCGTTCTCATAATCTTGCTTGGTTGCGTAAACATTAGCATATGATAGCTATGAAATATTCAAATGTTATATGTATGAGTATATATATATAAGCATGTAGTTTTTGCTTATTGTGTGCTATAAAAACATAAAAGTGTTCAATAAACTTTATACTGCAACAGATATTGTGTACACACACACACACACACACGTAGCCCAACAAATGTCCAGTTTTACTGTGTCCATGTCCAGTTTTACTGTGTGAAATCTTATCTGAAATAACACTTACTGACCAAAGACAAAAATTTTGTTACACAGTGTAATCATTTTACAAGGAGACACACGCTTCCAAATTTGCCAATCTAGTTGATCACACTTCCAAATTTGCCAATCTAGTTGATATCACAAGTGAAGAAAATGAAACTAAAAATTGAAAATAGATACAAAAATGTACTTACTTTGTCCAAATTAACACCTGGTGTGGTAAAACTTAAAAGCTTCCTCCTAGGGAGATCTGCTGCAGTTTTTTTACTTTCCCCAGGACTTGTGTTACTTGTTAACTAACAAAACAAAAAAAAAAAAAATTAGAGTAAAATTTAACGAACGATTATAAAAATAAATTTAATTCCCCATACTGACCCCCAATAAAGATTTCACCTTATGTGGCATGAAGCACCACAAGAGAATACCTAGCTACATGCCGTGTTGTGTGCAGACCCCACCACCCACTTCTTTCCGGAATTCCCTCCCCTGCATCGCTCTTGATCACCAGAATTGTCTTTCAACAAGAGTTTCACTCTTTTGCATTCAGATTACTCTGTCACAGGTAAAGCTTATTTATTCACATTAGCTTGTATTTATCCTGCTTTAGTTTTGAAACTCTGATGATATGATTGTTTATTTTTAGACTGACATTGTAGGGTAGGTGTGAGAGGATGGATCTGACCAGTTTGAAAAAAAAACAAAAAAAACAGGTAGAGTATTTTGGCTGGATATGGTCAGTTTAAATGCTAAAGGGTTAAAAGTGGATATGCCATAAAACTGAATAAAACACCAGCAGAAATAGTATTTAGATGTCTTAGAATTTATAACAGAGTTTTGGGGTTACCTGAGGTGTGTGTTCAGGTAGTTTCTCTGATGAGGTGTCTACAAGACTGTCTTCTTTCCCTGATAGGTCCAGGCTTGGTTTCATAACTTTGCTACATGAAAGAGGAAGAGAGAAAGAGATCAACTGTGAGCAATTGTTACATTCTTTATATACAGATTCATTTTAAATACACAAAAAGACACAACACACCCAATAAAACAAACAGTGGTTCATTGCACATTTTAATTTTTTGTTGTATTTTATTCCTTTTTTTTTGTTGACCCCATTGGACAGCTGTAATTTCATCTCAGTACAACAAACTGAAATGAAGGACCACGTGAATAATATACAATATTCTCTGCTGGTCACAGAAACTTTTCCACTCTATGGTAGCTATCAATTTCAATGAACTGAGCTGTTGAGAGTGAAGAGCATGCACCAGTGACATTGCAGAGCTGTTGGCAGGATCTGAACCAGTAACCCTCAGCTTAGTAGGCTCATTTCTTAAACTTAAGAGATCGATAGAATAAGTACTGGGCATACAAAGAATAAGTCCTGAGGTCGATTTGCTTGAATAAAGGCGGTGCTCCAGCATGGCCGCAGTCAAATGACTGAAACAAGTAAAAGAGTATTGAATGGCTTTGAGGGTCCAACCAAGTAAAAAACGAATCAAAGGGATCCACAGACAAAAAAAAGGATTGAGAATCCCTGATCTACAGCATTAAATTCTGTTGAGAGAAGAATGAAAGAGAAATAAATAAAAACATACCCAAGAGGTTTCTCTGTTTCTAGTTCAGAAATGTCCTCATAGTTTTCCTTGGATTGTCTCAGATGCTGGAAGGAACCATCATCAGCTGAGTCAGAAAGCTTGCGCTTTCGAATTTCTTTCTACAAATACAAGGAATTATTTTCCCTTCTCAGCAAAGGTGTCATTTCAGGTCCATAGAAAGAGACAGATCGAGAAACAGACAGACAGAGGAGTGTGTGTGTGTGTGTTTAATACAAAGAGTACAGAAGGGAAGTAACTAGACAAAGAGAGAGAGAGAGAGAGACGGAGAGCCAGACAAACAGAGAGAGAGAGAGAGAGAGAGAGAGAGAGAGAGAACCAGACAGATAGGGATAGAGAGAGAGAGAGCTAGACAGATAGGGATAGAGAGAGACAGACAGACACAGACAGAGGAATGTGTGTGTGTTTAATACAAAGAGTACAGAAGGGAAGTAACTAGACAAAGAGAGAGAGAGAGAGAGAGAGAGAGAGAGAGACGGAGAGCCAGACAAACAGGGATAGAGAGAGAGAGAGAGAGACCCAGACAGATAT
>NC_069006.1:22610163-22614469 GCF_001194135.2 Octopus bimaculoides
AGAGAGAGAGAGAGATAGACAGACAGACAGAGACAGAGGAGTGTGTTTGTAATAAAGAGGATGGGGGGGGGGGACAGTAAAAGACATTACAGACCAAACAAAAATCCTGAGATTTAACTAACCTGCCGTTTCATATACCGGTGGCTCGAACTCAATGAACTTAGAATAGGGTTATTTTTGGATCTGTAACGAGAACGTTTTAGATTTGGTGACCCTTCTGAATTTGGAGAATGAAGACAATAGGCTGCTGGACGCTTGCTGCTGCCGGTGCCGCCGCCGCCGCCACTGCCACTTTCGTCAACGGACATGGCTGCCGAAACAGCTGGTGATGACATGTAGCGTGCGGTGTCAGGGGACATGTAGCTTGGTGAGAAGTTACACAGGGCAAGATCCGGAAGGAAATCAGAGAGTGACGGTATAGATGAGGAAGATGAAGCAGTAGAATGGTTACTTTCTTGACGCCTGAAACAGAAGGAGAGAGAGACACAGATAGATAAAAAAAGTTTGCTAACGAGAGAGAGAGAGAGAGAGAGAGAGAGAGAGAGAGTAAGAGTGAAAGAAAGAAAGGCAGAACAAAAACAATAGAAAGGTAGAAAGGTAGTGAGTTACGATAAAGATAGACAGGTGGTGAGCAACAATGAGGTCTCCAAAATGGAGCATTAAGGTTCCATAAACATGAAATACTTTGCAGAATTGTTGAGATATCAATCAAGGCCTCATCTTTACCTGGTTGTAAGAAAAAGTGAACTAACACATGTTCAAACTTCTTGGTAAAGTTTCCAAGCAGAATCCTTTGGGGAACAAGTTGAATTAGAAACTATAAATAAATTATTGGTACTTCATTTTATTGTCAAAGGAACTATGATCTCAGCAGGATTTGAATTCAGAATGTCCAACACCATAAAGAAAAAGAGTGTACTGGGTGCATTTATCGAAAATGCTTTTCACTTTTTTTAATGACAGTGAGGTGTGATTTGAGGGAGAATTCATTGTTATTTCTAACCAGTCAAGTGACCACATAAATATCCCAAAAAAGTTTTATGTTGGGAGTTGCTGATAATACAGTTGGAAGAATGTTTTCAGAATTGCTTACCGCCTTTTAGCATTCAAGCTGTTAATCATGATCACCGACTCCTCTTCAGTGTTGGCCCGTTTTCGGCTGCAATATAAGCAATCATTTAATGGTTATGCAGATGGGAGGTACTATAACATGGCAAAGGTACTACAAATCCTTTCAGAGGCATTTTTTCTTTTTTTTTGTAATGAAACCAGTCATGTCTGGTCAACATGCCTTGTGGATTACCAACATTAAGAACTGAAGAAATCTCATCAATTGATAATAAATATATGCATGAATATGCAAAATAAACCAACCTGCCTTCTCGTAGTGCAGTCAAGACATCTCCAGGACTAGTTGCGGTTGGTATATCATGTTTCAGAGAAGTAAACCTACATGACATGAATAGATTTGAAAAATAATTGCAATAGCTGGGAAGGTAAATAGTGACATAAAAAAATAATTAAAAAATTAATAAAACTAATACAGTAGTATAGTTTGCATGAAACATTGTCTGATAAAGATAAATGCTTTTGATTTATTTTTATGAAGCCAAAACTATGCAGGTTGTAAGAAATAATACAAGTTGGTGGTTTGTACTTTTAGCTGGTATTTCAATATTTTGGAGTTAGGACCCCTTCTTCAGAAAATCTTTGGAGAAATGGTGCTCACAAAACTCCAAAATATTGAAATACAAAGAAAAAAAAAAAAACATTGATAGGTATTATTACTAATAGCTGGCAGAATCGTTAGCGAGTCAGACAAAATGCTCAGTAGCATTTCTTCAGGCTCTTTGTTCTGAGTTCAAATTCTGCTGCGGCCAACTTTGCCTTCCATCCATTTGGAGGTCAATGAAATAAGTCCCAGTTAAACACTGGGGTCAATATAACTGGCTTATCCCCTCTTCTAAAATTGCTGGCCATGTGACAAAAGTTGCAACCCTTATTTCTTCTAAATTGCATCATTTTGGCTTTAAAAAAAAATTCAAAAAACATTTATGACAAAAGCACTGAGAGAGCGCAAACCTCCACTAAGGCAACACCAACATCCCTTCAACAATTAGCCGGAGATGACTTTTAAAATGAGAACATCTGAAATAAACTTGACTGCTCTCACAAACAAACATGACTGAAAATAATACCTCCGCTTTCACTAAGGCAGAAGTAGTAGTAGTAGTAGTAATAATAATAATAATAATAATAATAATAATGTTTAAAACTAATACTAACTTTGGACTAACTAATAATGTTTAAAACTAATACTAACTTTGGACTATGGATGGCTCCAGTTTCCGGTGGTGCAATCCGAACAGTCACTGGACTCCGTAATTTGTTGACATTTGTCTCAAGAAGTGGAATCTTGATTTTCTTTTCTAGATTGACAAGTGGTAGGACACCTGGTACACTTCTGGAAGGGTAACAGACTTCTGGTCGTTGCAAGGCATGAGGGGTGAAACCAACTGGACTTATTACTGGCCTGTAGAAGATAATAAATCAGATTATTAAATAAAATGTATATTTGATATTAGCAAAGGCTTAGATAACTGACCGAGTAGAAATGATTTGGAACGCTAACATACATAGGCGCAGGTATGGCTGTGTCATAAGAAGTTTGCTCCCCATAGTTCTGGGTTTAATCCCATTGCATGGCACCTTGGGCAAGTGTCTTCTACTACAGTCTCAGGCCAACAAAAGCCTTGTGAGTGGATTTAGAAGACAGAAACTGAAAGAAGCTCATTGTGTATGTGTGTGTGCTTGTGTCTTTGTATATGTACTTGTCACCCACCACCGTTTGTCTGTTATATCGTGTATCTAATACATTTTCAAATATGACCAACCATTATTTTTAAAACGATAGTGTGTCATGAATAATTTAGCTGCTATATCTAGCCGATCAAGCTCCTCTTAGAGTGGGTCTTCTTTTTCGCTCGTTTACTAGACGGTAGTGGATAAAGCTTATCTGGTAAAATCGGCTTAATGAGATTGATAAATTAGCAACGAGAGAGAGAGAGAGAATGTAAGTGAACCCAGCCGGTTCCAGAAACATCTTTCTGTAACAATAATACACAACTTTCTAAAACAAACAGCTTTTTGTCATACGATCAAACATAGCTGTTATTGTTTTGCAACAAGTCAGCTCCGATTTTGTAGACATTCGAATCGTGACCACCCTCGTTCATTTTGATCTATCAACAATGTTAAGTACTCTGATTTGAAGGGCGGGAACAGCTGCTGACTTATTTTACTGACATCGGAAAGATTAAATACGTTGACCTCGGTAGGATTTGAACTCAGAGCCTTAAGGGTCTTAACTAAATAACTGCTCTAACGATTCTACCAAATAATAATTAATAAGTAGCTTATCTGAAGAGAAAGTAATGGAAATGTCATTTAGCCCCAGGTCAATACTGACCTGGCAAGTCTAAAGCATCCCAGCAGTGACCATCCTACCACAGGGGATATTTAGAACTATGATATCTATCTAATGTTTTTCTTCTGCTTTGAAGACAATAAATTCGGAATCTGGAGCAAACTTGGCTGCTATTTCTAGCACTAGGGGCTCTCATGTTGGTTTATGATTTTGCTTTTCATGGTAAGAGTGCGAATCGGCGAATCTTGTAATGAATATTGGTAATGTTTATATATTTAGACAATAGCAGTCTTTCGTTTTGACTATACAATAAGGTTTTGGCCATTTCAAAAATACAGTGGTCTCTCTCACCCATCTCAGTACGTATATTTGAAATTCAATATTGCATAAGGGTTTTATCATAACTATATATGTGTACGTGTGTATGGGATTTCTGAAGCTGTTATCTTCCTCTGGGCTACTTCAGTTTCGTGTTTCCACTTGCCAGGATATGTTTGACAAGTGGAAACACGAAAATTAAATCACCTGAGAAGTTATCAACTCCAAAGATAAATATATATATTTATATATAAACATAAATCACTTGATGTATTGGATATCATTTACCTTCCAAACGCATATCGTCTGTGTACGTAGATAATCATGGTAAAGGGGTTAAGAAGTTTACCAGCTCGTGAGTCTGGGTTCGATCAGTGTGACAGCATTTTCAACAAATACTATCCTATTTATAGCCTCGTATGACGAACACACCGAAGGAAACTATGCAGAACTTGCGGTGTGAATGTGTGTATGCGCGCGCGCGCATGTATATATATATATATATATATAGCTGCTATTTCTGAACTTCGGTATGTGGTGAAGCAACTGTTTGCTGATCCC
>NC_069006.1:22614479-22629999 GCF_001194135.2 Octopus bimaculoides
AGAGAGAGAGAGAGAGAGAGAGAGAGAGAGAGAGATGTCTGTATCTATTGACCAAAATGATCGAGTGAACGAAACCGTGGTCGGGATATGTAATCCCTGCTTGCTTTACGCATGAATACATATTAGATTCCAAACACTTTTCTAATACAGGAGGTTACATTGAGTACTTCCATAGTTTTTAATTACAACACATAGATCTACAAACTTAACAGGCTTCAAAGAAGAACTCACCTTTCTTGCATTTCTGGTGCTGTTCTATGGAAACGAGGGAGCGGCGACAAGAGATAAGTCCTATTACCACTGTTGGTACCAGGACTACGGAATTTCCCACCACCGCTGTTAGTCCTTAATTGTTCGTTAGGTGTGTTCATATTAGTGCTTCTGTTTCTATGTCGCTGGTGATGTCTGGGAGACATCGGTGTGTAGGCTGTGCATCTCGCCATCGGAGATGAACCAGGCAAATCACCGTCAACTGCAGTACTTCTTTTGTTGAGGTTTCTCTTCCGACTAATATAGCGGATCCCATCGGAAGACGAAGGCGTTTTCGAGGCCCCACCATCCTTATTGTTTCGCTTAAACAGTGAAAACAAAGAGAAGCTTGTCCTACCTTC
This sequence comes from Octopus bimaculoides, assembly GCF_001194135.2. NCBI lineage: Eukaryota > Metazoa > Mollusca > Cephalopoda > Octopoda > Octopodidae > Octopus > Octopus bimaculoides. Next base: position 22,615,091 of record NC_069006.1, read on the forward strand.
TCCAAACATAGCAGCCAAGACAGATGAAATCGTATTTTGACGGTGTTTGTTGTCCCAAAGTTTTTCGTTTCGATTGCTCCAGTTCAAATTCGGATATAGGTTTCCTTTCGAGCCGTCTGCTTTGACGACTTTGCCACACTTGTCGGGTATATTTCGGCCAAAGTTCTGGCAGAAGTTGACCACAGTAGAAAGCCAGAGACTCTCCTCCTCCGGTTGGGAAGGCCCAGTTTGCTTCAGAAACAAGTAGCAACTTACTAGACATGCGCAGTACACTAGAAATGCTGTAAATCCAAACAGATATTGAATGATTAAACCTGCTGATAGGATAGCGATTACCACATTTAGAAATTTAGTCATTTTCTATAAAAACTCTACATTCTTCTTCTTCATTTCGTCTGTCAACGAGGAGACATTGCATGCTGCGAGAAGAAGAAGCAAAGGACAGGAAGATCTAGTAAGCACTAGGGCAACCGAAAAATCGCAAACGCTCCGTTGCCATTGGATAATAGTCTTTACATTTAATTTCAAAAATCGTTAATATTATTTTCAACAATACTTATGTAATAATTTATTTATAAATTAGATTTATGCTATACTAATTTATTTTTTAATGAATCTAATTATTGCTCAGACAATAAATATACGGAGTTCAAACTAGCTCCGTTCCCATTGGTTAAGAGATCATCAGTTTGAATTCTGAAGCGGTTTATTTAAACAAGCATTTTCGAACTGAAATTCCTGAATTAACCGAAGCTCGAGGTTTGTTGGTTGTTTACTTTATTTACAAATATACCGTAATGAAATCCAATCATCTTTTACTTAATACTTTATATCCATATATATCTCATAATTTCAATATACAACTGTAATTTGATTTTAGTATCTGAACATTTAATAACGTTTGTTGTGTTTATATTTCATTTCCTTCCTTAAACTAAACTAATCATTCTCAGACAAACCCTTTGATTCCAACCGTTACCCCTCTATGTTAGCCCGCATGGGTAATAAAAAACAGATCCTAGTTACCATTCGATGTTTTAAAAGATCTTACTGTATTTTTATAGTTAAATATTAGGAATTGTTTTTAAAAAATTGTGGTAATGGTAAATGGTAAATTTTCGCACTTCTAAAAATTTACCAGACTTATTTGTTTTGTGTGTGGAGCATCGAGAAGTCTTTCCCTCCTTATATTTTATCAGATTCGTTTCCTTAGTACAAGATCAGCATTTCGATGTTATATTATATAATTCAGCACTTTCTTCTCTTTTAGAAATGGGCCAACTTTCGTTTTGAATCTCAGTTTTGTCAACAAATTTTCGCCCTTTTCTGTTAGATGGCCTAGAAATGAATATGCGGCACCAAAACTCATAAAACATTTTAAATAACAATAACTCTCCATGATTACCAAAACATCTTGTGTCTTGTAGGAGTATAACCAATTTATTACACATAAACTTTAACAACTGATCAAATATACAAGGACATGTTTATTAAAAAAAAAAAGTTACTTCTTTAGAACTACTATATTCAATGTAATCTTTGCAATATTCAGCTCCGACATTGTCAGTATTAATCGGTGATCAACTCTTTGTAGAATGTCGAGTCGGTTACGAGCTTTTGATATTTAAGTTAAGAGACAAGACATAAACTAGATTCAACGGGAAAATCAGGGACGTACAACTATACTTCTCCCAGAGTAGTTGATATATTATTAGCAGTGTCGTTAGTTTTCCGTTCATTTTGCTTATTTTTAAATCTTGGTTCAAACGTTTTATCCCTCTGCAATTCAATAAGATTCTCCTGCAAACGAACATCTACATTAACTTCAAAAGGAAGTACCAGAGAACCGTCCGCCGTGGTACTAAAGGTAAGTGCACACTCTACTGTGTTGAAATATGTTCAGAGTTAAGAGAAAGCACCTGTTTCTTTCAATAAGTACATAGCACCTGCTTCCGTCATAACTCCGCCGCAATTCTTCTTCCTGAATACCATCGTGGACACTCAAGTTACCATTTTGCTTGCAGAGATTCCCAGGGGTCATATGGACCTCGTGTAAGGGCCACTGATGTAAAATCAGTCAACAATGACGAAATGTGCTGACCGAGACAGACTTCTTTTTTCTTTTTTTTTTTTACCTGTTTGCAGCATCACTTTTTTCAATGAAATTTTCTACAAATATGCTTCAGATGGTGTAGCTTCCGAATATATTGGAGTATGCTGTGAAAAAATGTTTTCTGGGGCGGAGAGGAGTTTAGGAAAATTCTCACGAGTCGGATTTGTTTCCTCATGATTTTCCGAAAATGGATATTTTTTATTAAAATTTTCTACAAATATTTATCAGTGTGTACAGATTAAGATTATATCAGAATTTAATATGAAAAAGATAAAAATAGGTGGGCTCGTACACACGCATGACTGACCACATATATCCTTAAAATGAAACTTGGAATTTCGGAAAAAATCGTAATCTACGCGCTCTGAAAGGTATTTGTGGAAAATTTCGTTAAAAAATGCCTATCTTTATATAAGTTATGAGGAGACAGAGCCGACTCATGTGAAATTCCCATCCATCCATCCACCCACCCACCCTTCATGGAAATCCTTTTTCACAACAAATTCCTTGGCACTGTCATGCTATTAGCTGCCAGAAGTGAAAGTGCTCACTGCTAGTGAAGTATCTGTCTGTCTGCCTGCATGCCTGTTGCTGGCCTGTCGATTCTTTGGCTACTGACAGCTAATACCATGACTGGCCGGAGCGAGCTATATGTCTCTCTCTCTCTCTCTCTCTCTCTCTCTCTGTCTATCTATCTATCACTCGAAAGTTATTGGAACAAATTTGACACCTATATCCATGCGTTTGAAAACACACAGAGTATAAGGGTACTACTAAAGCAGAGTGGTCCCGAATTTTCAACAGAGAGAATTTATCAAAATAGAAAACAAATGAAGTTTGAAGTTTAAAAATAATAGGATCGACCACTCACGACTAGCTAGCGCGGACACGCGACTGCGCGTTCGGGACCACTCTGCTTTAGTAGTACCCTTATACTCTGTGTTTTCAAACGCATGGATATAGGTGTCAAATTTGTTTCAATAACTTTCGAGTAATAGATAGATAGAGAGAGAGAGAGACAGACATATAGCTCGCTCCGGCCAGTCATGGTATTAGCTGTCAGTAGCCAAAGAATCGACAGGCCAGCAACAGGCATGCAGGCAGACAGACAGATACTTCACTAGCAGTGAGCACTTTCACTTCTGACAGCTAATAGCATGACAGTGCCAATTCCTTTATAATCGGAATCTACATCATCTAAAGACTATTTGTAGAAGATTTCATTAAAAAGCATCCATTTTTGTAGAAGTTATGAGTTAACAATGTTGGAGGAGTGGCACACTTGTGCAGTTATGCCAAATATTGTTCGGAATATATTAAAAATATTTTTCGAAATCAAAAATACGAAAAAGAACTAATTTCGGGCATTCATACAGTGCTAGGAAAATAATGATAATTTCTTTTATTTTGTGTATGGGTATACAAATTATGAAAAAAAAAGTATGTGTGTGTGTACAATTTATGAAAACAAAAGTTACAACCAGTTATAGGGTGTGTTTTGATCAGAACACAGTTTGGTTCCTGTTATTTTATGCCCTTCCAAACACACAAACTATTTTATGTGAATTAAAATCTTTCAACATACTTTTTATGTAGGAACTTTTTTGTGAACTTTCACTATAAGAGAGGAGATGGTTGAAGTTGGGTATATTTAGAAAGAAATTTAATTATCTCAGAATTTTATTTTATATAAATTTCTTTTTAATTGTATCATATAAACATTGTCATATATAATAATGTGATAATTCTTTCTTTTTTTTTTTTTTAATAGAAAAATGGAAACATTTGAATTCCATCTTCCCATCTCCAGGAATGATCTTTTACGACGCAGTACACCTCAGCAATATGTTGTTGAACTTATTGGCTTTAGGCATTTGCCTGGAGCCTTGGAAAGTAAGCAGTCGAGTTTATCTTTTCAGTGTTTTAGAGAGAATAGCAGTGGTTTGGCAGGAATGGCAGTGGAGTTTTAGAAATGGTAGTTCGTCCATCTCAGAAAAATACAGGTGTTTCAGAAATATGATGGATTGTCCTTCTGGTCCTTAAAAAAAAAGGATTATGGGTTAAAAAAAAATTTATATTTATAGTAGGAACACCATTGAGAGCTACCAGAAGAATGTATGAGAGCTGCATCCATCCCTGGGTACTGTAGTTGAGGACCATTACTGTGGAGGCATTGCTAATTTTAAAGATAAAAAATTTATATTGTATTTGATGTATCTATATTTGTCTACATACCACTGGCCGCTCAGATGATTTCTCTTGGTGCATTTTTGTTTGAATTACTTAACTCTCTCTCTGAGTGGTGAGCTGTTTGATGCTGGCCATGATGGAGCAGATGTGATGAATGGTTTTTCAGTTATAAACATCTTCACCTTGTACAGCACCAGTACTTTTAATGTGGCACCAACACTAGTGCTTTTATTGTGGCACCAACACTAGTGCTTTTAATGTGGCACCATCACTGGTATCAATTTCTGCTGTGGCAGACTGGGTTTCTTCAGTACAGCAGTGTGCTAAATATCTTGACCCCCTAGTCATCTCCTTCATAAGGCTCAGTACCTTGGAATTGGCCCTCAATACTTCATCCCATGTCTTCCTGGGTCTCCCTCTTCCGCAGGATCCCTCCACTTTAAATGATTGGCACTTTCGTATGCAACTGTCTACATCTATATGTATCTCATGACCAAACCAGCACAGTGCATCTAATTCCTCTTATGCCCAGCTTTTCCCTCATTACACTAGTGTTCTGTCGCACATGTACACTGATATTGCACCAGTAATATATTGCCATAAACAACTTTTATGAAAAGTTTTCTATTGCAATCCATTTTCCTTTCTGAGTTTTGTTTGTTAAAACAAAATAAATATGCTGTATTAATTTCAAATTGGATTAAAATCCAGAAATGATTAATTATGTTATTTTGTTATTTATAGACTTCAGAGTGACCATGCGAACTGGGGGTTACCTGACCATTTTAGAACAATTTAATGTTCCTTTCAGTATCCTGTGGTGAGTAGTATTTTTTAGTTCTTATTATATAATTAGGCACATGGCCTAGTGGTTAGGGTGTTGCACTCACAATTGGTAGATCATGGGTTTGATTCCCAGAAGTGGGCGGTGTGTTGTGTTCTTGAGCAAAACACTTCATTTCACATTGTTCCTGTTCACTCAACTGTAAATGGGTAGCCCTGTGATGCAATAGTCTTCCGATCAGGGGAAATGTTGGCCTGCTCACCTAGCTAGCAGGGTGGCATCATTCAGAAGTTCAAACACTGCAAAGCGCATTGTGACTAGTGATGTATAACAACATCCAATAGTCTGGTCAATACCATGATTATATAATTATATTGTGTGTGTGTTTTCTACATATATATATATATATATTCTTTTATTCTTTTCAGTCATTTTGACTGACCATGCTGGAGCATCACCTACAGGAGTTTTAGTCGAACAAATCGACCCCAGGACTTATTCTTTGTATAGTACATTACATTATTTCTGTTATGACTACTTAACCATTTGACATCTTTCTACATAACCATCATCTTTATTACCATTATTATTTTCCTTTTCCTATTTAATAATTTTTTTTTTTTTTTTTTTCTTATACATATTTTTCCATTCAATGAAATGAAATCATGCTGAGATATTCTATTTCTTTACCAGTTCTGATGCTGAATCTTCTCAGGCTCTGCGTGAAAATGTCTGGCAAGTTCTTCTCAAAGGTAAGACATGTTCAGTTTTCTTTTTTTTTCTTTTCCTGGGCTATAATCATGGTGGGTTGATTGTATCAACCACCTACTTCATTGTCTATTAACTGCTTTTTTTTTCTTATCAAATAATTAAGTGGATCTTTGACACAAGTTTGGTATCAATTTGTTCCATTTATAAAGAGCTTGGAAATGATTCATTTATCACTGTTTCTTTTTGGAACATCAAACCCCCATGATGAAATGAGGATAGATGTACCATTATTTAATACTGATCTCATAAAAGAATTGTGGAATAAGTCTGTTAGTAACAATTATCTAGGAAATATTACTTACATACAAGGTTTTTTTTTTCCCCCCCACCATAGGTATGTTTTCATTTGTCAGAAGTCTACAATGTTTGATTGAGAAATTTCCAATACCCAACAACAGCAGAATGCAGCACTTGAATGCTCTTAAGATGATCTGTTACTTAATGTGTCAGCTATCTGATAGCTTTGAAGGTGAAGAATCCAAGGTGAACATGATCCAGGTAGGGTAAAACTTTTATGTTATTTTTTTAATTAGATTATGTGCTTAAGAAAAGAACAGAATTCTTAAAACGAAATTACTGCAAGCTTCTTTTTTTCTTTATTTTTCTATCTTAAACAAATTATTCAATGTAACTTTTTGATTTCTTAAGCATAAGGCCACTTTTCATAACTTTCAAAGTGGTGCCCCAGCATGGCCATAGTCAAATTGATTGAAACAAGTAAAAGGAAAGACAATGTTGCCTTCTAGTTTTTGCTGTGGGTCTTCATAATCATCCTCATTGTTTAACGTTTTTCTTTTTCTTTTTTCTTGTTGTCGGGGGTACACACTTTATATGCTATCATATACAGGGTATATTTATATTTTTATTTTTCTAGGGTCGTAAAAAGAAATCAGCAGACACCTTTCGGACTATTGATTGGCCTTATGAAAAGGAAGCATTTCTGAAAGTTCTTTTGGAGTTGGTTGTGTTGGACCTCGATAAGTTGTGGGAGCCACCTGTTGCTGAAGAAGACTTTATCAAGTGAGCTTTATACAACTACTTTCAGTCCATGTGTATATAAATTCTACATTGTCTTTACATTAGGTTTTTCTATGCTGGTTGGACTTGGATGAGACTTGTTGAAGTAATATACTCTGACCATATAGCCTTCTTGGTGTTGACCCTTACTTGATTTTCAGGAAAGATGTGTGGATTAGTGGTTAGAGCAGCGTTTCTCAACAGGGGTTCCCCGGAACCCTAGAGTTTTGCGAAAGGCTCCTAGGGATTTTGCAAGAAAGAGTGAGATATGCTAATATGCACAACATATTATTGGTTATTGTAATATTGTAATATAGATATCCTGTCTGACCTGCTTGTTGTCAAAATAATATAACAACCACACACACACACACACACATCATCATCATCATTTAACGTTCGGTTTCCATGCTAGCATGGGTTGGACAATTTGACTGGGGACTGGCAAACCAGATGGCTACACCAGACTCCAACACCACGTGAACCATGAAGGAAAATATGGGAAAGCTATGGTGTATAATTTTTGTGCAGGGGTTCCTTGAGATGTAATTTATTTTAAGGGTTACGCAAGGGTAAAAAGGTTGAGAAACACTGGGTTAGAGTATTCAGCTCACAATTGAAAGGTCTAAAATTATTCTAAAAATATGCCAAGTGTATCATCAAAATCTCAAAGCGATGAGATAATGCATGATTAATTCAAATCAGTGTGAATAAATAAGCATTACAGTTGACAAAAATAATCTGAACACTTAGGGGTTAAAAAAATTCGTATTATTTTTATAATTAAATATTTTTAGGAATTGTATAAAAAATTTGTTAAAATCTTTTGTGAATTGTAGAAGTATAACCAATTTATTGCCAATAAATTTTAACAATATAATCTTAGATAGACCCCAGTTGAAAGCCACTGGGCTAAGTACTGATATTTCTTAGTTTTTTTTTTTTTTTTTTTTTTTTTTTTTTTTTTTTTTCTTTCTAGTTTCTTTGTTATCATCTAATATTGTAAATCCTATAATCTTGCACTGTTTGTCATTTAATTATTATTATTTTCTTTTGCAGTTTGATTATTTCATGCTGCTACAATCTTCTCCAGAATCCCAGTATAAGTCGACAGAAGGACACAAAGGAGTTTATTGGCAACATACTTGGTGTTCTGGTGAAACGACATAACCGAGCATTATGTAATTGATCCTCGTCTCTTTCTGTCTTTGTATTGTAGTGGTTGTAATGACAGCAATGGATAGGACAGATTCTGTGTGTGTGTGTGTCTCTCTCTCTCTCTCTATCCTGTCCCATTTCTGTACTATTATGTGTCTGCAAGGAGACCAGATATGTGTGTATCTGCCCAGTTTTATTATCAATTATTATCCATGCCCACGACAGCCTTGATTAAGTGGACCCGTGGTCAAAGTTCCTCCAGCCTTGGCCATCCTATGTTTTTTTCATACACGGTGTGTTATTTTGTGTGCTTTTTTAAGATGGACATGATTTGAGGGGGAATTTGACTGCTGGTTTTAGCAGGTGAATTAAACGGCTGAGGTTCCTTCCCTTAGTTGGTTTATGTTCGGCAAAAGGGTCCAATAGAATAAGTGTTGGGCATATACAAAAAAAGTCCCTGGGTCGATTTGTTCAACTAAACCCTTCAAGTTAGTCGAAATAAGTAAATGGTGAAAAGATTGATTTATCTGTAGTTTTTGTTGATGTTGGTGTTCTGATAATAATGATTTCACATTTTGGCACAAGGCCAGCAATTTCGGAGCAGGAATTAAGTCAATCACATCGACCCCAGTGCCCAACTGGTACTTTATCAAGGACGAAAGGCAAAGTCAGCCTCAGCAGTATTTAAACTCAGATCGTAGCGATGGGTGAAATACCACTATGCATTTCGTCCAGCGTGCTAATGATTCTGCCAGCTCGCCACCATGGTGTTCTGATAATAATCCTTTCTGCTATAGGCACACGGCCTGAAATTTTGCGGGAGTAGGATAGTCGATTACAGCGAACCCCAGTGTTCAACTGGTACTTATTTTATCGACCCCGAAAGGATGAAAGGTAAAATTGACCTCGGCAGAATTTGAACTCAGAATGTAGCGACAGGTGAAATACTGCTAAGCGTTTCATCCAGCAGGCTAACAATTCTGCCAGCTTGTCATTTTATGTGTTCTGATAATAACAGCAATGTTTTTATTATATTCTGTCTGTTTGTCTTCTAGGTAACAGTTTGAGGATTTTGCAACTCCTACAACATCATGAACATACCATAAGCTCACTTGTACAGGTAACCGAGATCATTGTTACTAAGTACGGTGCAACCAAGATAGTGTTTCTGATAATGAGGTTGGTAGGCTCGAGTTTATTGCTTTTTATTCTGTTTTGTTTTTTTATTGCTAATATCTGCATCTTGTTTGAGGCTTTATAATGATATGTTATTCAGAATGTATGAAACAAGTTACCATGGTTGGAAGAAATTGAGAATGTATGTCATATGATGCATGGCCTCCTGGAAATATATCCCATGTGTCACATGTAATACATGAGACAGGCAAAGGGTTAATAACTGGGGAGTTTTGTGTGTGTGTTATTGATTTTTGATACTGATTTCAACTTCTAAAATGTAAACATTCTTTTTACGTTCTTAGAGAGATTGGTCGTTTGGATTCTAAGGAGATCAGCAATGATTCATCCGGTACGAAAGCATACGCTACTTTTTTAGTTGATCTTTCTGCCAAGATACCACAAGCGGTCTTCCAAAATATTAGCTTATTGATGCCCTGCTTGGAGATGGAAGTAAGTATGAACAAGTTCTGTATTGTTTAACTCAATAACCCACAACCCATTTCTGAGAAGTTTTTTCTAAGTGACAATGCATATACAGTGTTAAACATAAATAGATGTCTTTTATTGAAAATGTATCTTAATCCTTTCGCATTTAAACTGGCTAGATCTGGCCTCTCACACCAACCCTGGTAAATTTGTAGTTTTGTAAGAAATATTTATTATTGAATGATTCCTTATTTATTTTTGTTTTTGTTGTAATTTTCAGTCTAGCACGATGAGAAACTGTTTTCTTTGTGTTATCAAAGAGATTATTGTAAATGTGTTGAGTCCAGAGAATTTGGAAGCTTCCTTGAAGAAGACCAAAGACCAATTCTTCATTATTCTTAAGGTAAGGTATCCCTTTCATGTTTACCGCCCTTTTACTGGGTATTGTCCAGTGTGGTGCTGTGTGGTTAAAAAGTTCAGTTTGTAACCACATGGTCTTGGGTTCGGTCCCACTGTGCAGCATCTTGTACAGATGATTCAGTATATGTGTGTGTGTGTCTGTGACTTTGTGTATGGCTGTATGACAAATATATGCAGTGTGATTCTGGTGTGTAACATGTATGCATGTATGTAAACCTAAATGTGTGTACACACATAACACTCGCGCATTCACTGATCTGCAATTGTAAAATGGTTAAACAACCCATGACTGAAAGACTTCCAGCTAAACCAAAATCTGGCATCAACATTTGTTTATTTCTAGGACCATGTCCACGATGTCCATGCTTTTGTAAGAAGTAAAGTGTTACAGATTTGGCTTGAGATTGTCCAGCAGCAGGTTAGTTATTGTGTTTGTTTTCTCAAATTGGAATCTGCATTCACAGGGTTGTGTATATGTATGTATATAATCTATTTATGTGTATATATATGTAATTTTTATTCATATATCTATATAATGTGAAGGTACGTGGCTCAGAAATTATTTTATTTGAAATAGTTTATTTTATGTTTCCATTTAGGAAGAAAATATAAAACCAAACAAACATTTCTTTTTCAGTGTTTACCATTATCTCATCAAGAAGAACTCACAGGTCTTGTCGTGGGTCGTTTGAATGATAAAGCAGCTAATGTCCGGCGCTATGCCATTCAGCTTTTGACTGCTTTGCTCCAGATGAATCCATTTGCACATAAGGTTTGTATTGGTCAGCTCCCTACTGTATCATGTCATTAAAATAGTGTTCTTCCATTTCAGCTGCTTTTTGTTCAAGTTTTACTGTTTGTTAACTGATGGAGGAATGTAATTAAGAAATGGAAAATATTGCATTGGTTAAGGTCACGGTCACTGGTCATTGCCTCGGTGAGACCTAAAGTATGAATTGTTTCTTTTTATTTCTTTCACATAAATAACACTCTAACTTTTTCTTCTTTTTTTTTAACTTGATAAAAAAAAAAACCACCTTCTACTCTGGTAGAGATGAAACAGTAAAATTATTCTCACCTACAGTCACTATATTTTAAGCTTATTTTATTTATAGCTTCAATATGAAGATCTGAAAGAAAATTACACACAAGAAAAAGAGAAACTTGATAAAATGTTGGAAGAAAATAGTTCATCTGAAGGTTGGTATACCTTTTTCTATAATAACTATAATCGATAAAAAAAGAAAAAAGATGTTTCTAAAATTAAATTTTGTAGCCAAAAGCCATGTTGGTTACAAGTTTTCAGTGATTCATCATCACTATCGTTATTTAACAATCATTTTCCGTACTGGCATGGGTTGGATGGTTTGACAAGATTCAGCAAGCCACAGGGTTACATTGAGCTTCATTGTAAATAACTAAAAATCTTTGAACTTTTTTCTTACCCTCTACTTCTATTATTATCTTCAGATCCTGATCTGGTACTTATGAAGGAGAAATGGTCAAGTCATGAAAATGCCATGAAGGAAGTCTTTGAGGAACTTCCTTCTGTGTCTCCTGATGACTATGAAGATATAATTGGTGACGATGACACTTCTGACAGGTAAGCCTATAGAAGTGGTAGGAATTTAATTAACCCTTATTGTGCGAGAACCAAGTATGCTCAGTTCTCGTGTGCTTCAGTTGCAGTAAATCTGCCTCAATAAATTTCGTCTAACCCATGCAATCATAGAAATATGGACGTTAAAACAATCATGATGTTGTAATTACTTACACACACAAATGATGGGCTTCTGAACAATTTTCTTCTACCATATTGCATTCACAGATTATAATGGAAGATCTTTATGTAATGTAATTCTAAACACAATTTTTTATATGATTTCTTTTGCAACTGTATATCTGCTATAACTTTATATGTCCATTTCTTACAGCATTATGAATACAATCGTTTCAACTATTGATGAGAAAGATTATAACAAGAGTCGTTTGTACTTGCTGGCTGCCAATACCATCTGGCCTGACGTGTTTGTGTTGGATTTGCATCAATCCGATGAGTACGTATTTTTTATTTCATTTATATTTGTGCATAATATGTGAAGTCCCTCTAACTTTTGTGTTGCCTCAAGTCCTTCTATGGCCTGCGTAGTGCCAGTAAGGCAAAAATAGCCAGTTACTGAGACTGAGTTCTTTATTCTGAAATGCATGAAAGTTTTTTATATTTCAACTAAGGGATTTTTATTTATTTATTTAAATTTTTTCATTTAATATTTTGCAGTTCAGAAGAAACTGAAGATGAAAGTAATGTTCCTGTGGAAGTCGTTGTCAAAGGATTGAAAGATGTCTATTTAGGTGAGAAATCTGTAAAGAATTTATATTTATATAGGATTAATTCTATTGTTGACTTAAAGACCCCCCTTTGGTCATGAAGGACCATAGGATTGCACCTAGAAAGTTCCCTTCCAAGGTACACGTTTGGGCAAGGTTGTTTTCTAAGTTCAGCATTTCTTAAAAAAATTAGGGATTTACTAAATTTTACTTTTAATATGTGTTATTTCTTGACAATTTTTTTTACAAGGAAAACACCAAGTGTTGGCTGTGTCTCAAGCAGCTGTCAATCCCATTCAAACCAGTGAAGTGGAAGTTAACGATCTGTCGAAGCAACAAATTTTAGTCCTGTATTTAAAGGTAAACTTTACAAGTAATTTTCAGCTACTTTCTTTATCACCATCATCATCATCATAATAATGTCCACTTGCATGGATTAGATAGAATTTATTGAGGCAGATTTTCTACTGCTAGGTGACTTCCTGTCACCATCTGTTTCCATGTAAGGGTATATTTTTGTATGGTTGGACATGTTTTCAAGCGATATTGGAAATGAAGGACATCCCTTGTATGACTGTAATGATCATTTATAATTATTGTGTCATACCAAGGCCATATCGCATGCATTCTCTGTCTCGCTGTTTCTCTCTCTCTCTCAACAAGCCTGGTTAGTTGTATGCATGCAGCACAACAGAGGGAACAATAATCTTGACCAGCTGGCCTTTGGACGTGGGGAGGGTACTTACAGTTAAAGATATATACATCATCATCATCATCATCATCGTGTAACGTCCGCTTTCCATGCTAGCATGGGTTGGACGATTTGACTGAGGACTGGCAAGCCAGAAGGCTGCACCAGGCTCCAATCTGATCTGGCAGAGTTTCTACAGCTGGATGCCCTTCCTAATGCCAACCACTCCGAGAGTGTAAAATATATACAAAGATATATATACAAAGTCATAAATGACAGAAATATTTTGATGAACTTTTATTTAACAATAAGAAAAATCCTAATATCACAACAAATTGTTTCGTAACTGAAAGACCTGCAAATAATTTATATTATGATATTTAATAATAAGTCAATAAATAGCTCTTGTGTGGATAAACATTGATGTTAAAATATTCCAGTTCTGACTCAACTCTTTGAATGATTCCATTTCAGGATTCTTTGACATTTAGTGGTCAGGTGAAAGAAGCCATTCCAATTCTGTGTCAGATGTTACATTCCAAGGTGAACTCTGACATCCTTGAAACAATTGAATTCTTTGTAACAAGCTTTGCCTTTGGAATGCCCCATGGCTTAGTTGGTATCCGGAAGATTTTGTTGTTGCTTAATTCTTCAAAAGACAGCACCATCAAAGAAGCAGCTGTGAATGCTTATAGAAGAATCTATTTGAATCTTGATGCAGAAAATGAAAGGTGAGTATGTGTGGGATTCCTCTTCTATCATTATTTAACATCCGCTTTTCCATGCTTGCATGAGTCAGATAGAATTTGTTAAGACAGATTGGGGTTTTTTTTTCTGCAGCTCTTCCTTTTGCCAACCCTCACTTATTTCTAAGCCAGGTAATATATCTCCCCATGGATGACAGAAAAGGAACAACATTGTATGACTGTCATGCTTATTTACAATCAGCACATATCAAGACAAAGTATGCACCAACACACTAATTGCTTGTAAGGACACCATATTTGGTTTTGCAACCAAAATATACTATCAAGTACATTAAAGGCTTACAGGTCAATACTGTGTCCTACCTGTGTTAGCAGTGCGATTCAGTCAATTTTTAAAATTATCTCTACAAATTCCTTTTGATCAACAAAGAAATTACTGATTTCATTCCTTGTTTTTCTTTTTGTTTTCTCTTCATTTAATTTTTGAATTTGCCTCCCTAAATATATTTTTTCTCTGTCTAATTTCAGGAGCAAAGCTCTCAAAGTGGTTGGTAATCTAACAGCCCTGATGAAAAATGTTTCTGTGGAAGAGTTCATTTCACTGGATGCTGTGGTTAGTGTTTGTCTACCCCCCCCCCTTGTCTTCTCCACCCCACCCCATCCCATCATAATTTTTTTTGCTCATTTTTCCATAAAATTTATGTGGTTTAGAATACGTATGCATATTCAAAAGTGTGTAAGTGATTTGAGAGAAAAATTGGGTAGACGTAGCATCAGATGTAGTGTACAAGAAAGAAGACTACACTGGTATGGCCATTTAATGCTGAAATATTTGCATCATTTTAAATTAATTATGCATTATTTCATTAGCCTTCAGATTTTGATGATGTGATTGTTTATTTGTAAAACGACACTGGGGTAGGTGTGAAAGTCCAGATCTGACCAGTTTGTAGATAAAACAGGTAGAATATTTTGACCAAATATGGCCAGTTTAAATGCTAAAGGGTTAAAGCAATATTTATAAATGCATACAGGCTTGTCCCTTCGGGTGCTGGCACCACTGAAAAGCACCCATGCTGGTGCTGCATAAATGCACCCGTGCTGCGGTCGTTGTAATCGACTCCC
>NC_069006.1:22630238-22633911 GCF_001194135.2 Octopus bimaculoides
TACTGCATTGAATTTACTCATGATGGCTGCTGGGTAAGTGTGAAGTGCTTCAAAGTCCTTTGTGGTCACTTTATTCTTTTAGTATACTAAATACCATAAATCAGTGGTTCTCGACCATTTTTTGCCTATGGACCCCATAAATTACTTTTTCTCTTTTTTTAAACAACACTTTAGGGGTGACTCTAAAATTATCAAAAGCAATATCGCTGTACTTGTTAGCGAGGGACTGGGACCACGAGCTGAGAAAGATTTCAGAATTGCTAAGGATACATGTTTGGCTCTTATGAAGATTGGTTCTGCCCAAAAGGTTTGTCTTCAATTAACTTTTATATAATTTCATTTCATGTTGTTATTGTTGAACTCCATTGCAGTTCTAGCTGAATAGACTATCTTTTGGTTACGTGAATGAGGGTTTCAGTTCATCTGGTCAAAGAGAACATCCTGCTTGTGAAATTTAATGTGTAAGTGGCTGAGCACTCCACAGACACGTGTACCCTTAATATAGTTCTCATGGATGTTCAGTGTGACACAGAATGTGACAAGGCTGGCCCCTTTTGAATTACAGGTACAACTCACTTTATCCAGTTGAATGGACTGGAGCAATGTGAAATAAAGTGTCTTGCTCAAGGATACAACGCATCGCCAGGAATTGAACTCATGACCTTCTGACTGTAAGTTGAATACCCTAACTGCTAAGTCATGTGCCTGTGAAGGCTGAACAGACTGATGATCAAAGGTGTTCCAGTCATGACCATTCCATGTAAATTGTTTTTAACAACTTACCTATTACTATATCCATACACAATGGGCTTCTTTCAGTTTCCATCTACCAAATCCACTCACAAGGCTTTAGTCAGCCCAAGGCTATAGTAGAAGACACTTGCCCAAGGTGCCACGCTCTGGAACTGAACCCGGAACCATATGTTTGAGAAGCAAGCTTCTTGTTTGTCTTCCACCACTACTTGGCAACTGGTGTTGGTTTGTTTACTCCCTGTCACTTAGCAGTTTGGTAAAAAAAATATCAATAAAATAAGTATCTGACTTTAAAACCAAGTACTGGGTTGGTTTGTTCAACTAAAATCCTTCAAAGTGGTGCTCCACTCTGGCCACAGTCTAATAATGATTGAAACTAGTCGAAGATAAAAGCTGACCATTCTTGCTATTTCTTCCTCAGCAAATTGGAATGGCTGCACCACCACCCTACCGCTTAGACAGAGACCATGAGCTCTTTACGCGACTCCAGGACTTGCTTCTGACAGGTAAGAGTCTTGATTTGACTCCATGTTTTCTTTCATGTTTCTCATTCTTGTTTTTGTAATGCAACTGTTTTGCCCTTTTACCAGGGCTGTGGAGTCGAAACAAAAAGCTTCAACTTTGACTCTGACTCCTGTACTATTGGCACCTCCGACTCTGACCCCTCTTTATGTAATTAACTGATTGTGGTCTATATATCGCATAAAGCATATGCATACGTTTGTACTTTAAATAGGCCTATATGTTAGAACTGGTTTATATTAGAGAATAAAGATATTGTGAGTCAGAGTCAGTATAGTTTTACTGACTCCGACTCCAGCTACCCCTTAATTGTTTTCGACTCCATGACTCTGATTTGAATTTGGTGCATAAAGAGCCTAACGATTCTGCCAATCCTCTACCCCTAGTAATAATTATAATGGTTACTGATTAAGGTACAAGGCCAGTAACCCTAAGGGGAGGGGGATTGTTGATGCCTTCCTACACCCAGTATTTGACTTATATTTTATATTCACCCACACTTTTGTTGCCAAAGCCTGTTCTTAAATATGCTAGATTCTGTATTAAAATTGAATTTTCTTTCACCTCAGGTCTCTTTGATTTGGAAAATGAATTTTGGGTTCCTCTCTGTGACAAGGCTGTCTGCACAATTTACACTCTGTCTGAGAGTCCCGACCACAGATGTGAGCAACTGGTGAAATCTGTGGCAGAGAAGGCTCTCTCTTTGAAAACTGGTAAATATAACATCTACATAAATTTATGAGAGTGTGTGTGTGTATCTTTATGTGAAAGATATTCTGATTCTAATAAAATGTATAGTGGACTATCCAACATCACTACATGTTTCGAAGGGCATCCAGCCATAGAAACCATGCTAAATCAGACTGGAACTTAGTGCAGCTCTCCAGCTTACCACTTTCAGTCAAACTGTCTAACCCATGCCAGCAGGGAAAGCAGACACTAAGTGATGATGATGGCCACCATCCTAATCATTGTCTCAGCTTTTCCAGTTTTTTTACGATGATTCTTTTCTACTTGCAGAGACAGAAAATGATTCCGGTCCCACCTCCGGTTCCAATTGTCAAACTGGTGTGCTGGTACGGTTCGTCTTTCTCATTGGTTGTATTGCTCATAGGCAGCTAGAGCACATGGACAGAGACCTTCTTACTGAGATGAAGCGAAGAAATGCTTTGCTTGAGAAAGCTAAACTCAAAAAGAAATCCCGAAAGAATCCAGTATGTATAAGTATACTTATATAAATACATTTGCAGCAATGTTTTGTTTGTCTGTCTTAAAAGAATATCATTATTTCTCAACAAATGTTTTCCAAAATTTGCCCACAACCCCAGGTTCATCTTAGAATAAAGAAAAGAATTCTAGGTCTATCTTTCCATTGAGTAAAATCAGGAGGGCTCAAGAAAAGAGTATGTGAAAGATTGATTGATATGAGGGAGTGGTATACTACTCTTCCCTTGTCTCTCTGTCTCTTACTAACTCTCTCTCTCCCCCTCACTCTTTCTCAGTGACTCGTACTAATATTCTGTTGCTATTACATGCAAGTTATTTGGTGGGGTGAGCTGTCAGCATGTGAGACTAAATGCTTAATGGAATTTTGCCTGTCCTTCCAGTCTGAGTTCAAATTTTGCTGAGGTCAACTCTGCCTCTCGTCCTTTCAGGGTCGATGAAATCAGTACCAGTCAAGTGCTGTGGGGGTCAATGAAATTGACTAGCTCCCTTCCCCCAAAATTTCAGGCCTTGTACCTAGAGTAGAAAGGATTATATGCAAGTTATTATTAACATTGTTCACTGATTTATGACAGATGATTGAGTCCTGATTATCATTTTTAACTCAGACAATTCCCGGGTAAAGACACTGATATTATTTTGTGTTTTACTCCAGAATGTTACATCAACCACTGCCAATAGCACTTCAGTTGAGGAAGAATTAGGTCTGACAGGAGCTTCAGCAGAAGATGATGAATATGAATACATTAGAAAAGTCTGTGAAACAGAAATTCTCACAGGTAAGCATCAATTCTCCTCAAAACTGTAACTTTAAATTAATTACCAACAAGTATGCATTTGTTCCTTCTTATTTTCTTCTTTTCAGTGTTGACTTTTATTATTTTTCTTGTCCCCACCCCCACTTATAAACCATTCAATGAAATTTCACCAGAAATATTTTCATATCATTTTTTTTTTTTTTTTGTCCCCTCAGAACCTGCAACCAATTTTCATATCTATTTATATAAACTTTTGATATATTTCGGGTATTTACTTTTGACACTGAAAAACAAGCTTTATTTTTTGAGACTGAACTCAGGACATAGAAGTTTCAGGGTCTCTGTGGGTTGTTGGGTCAGTGCTGCTTAGTCTGATATTGTTTGCCAGCATTGTCAATAATCCTGCATTAAATGAA
>NC_069006.1:22634689-22635954 GCF_001194135.2 Octopus bimaculoides
GTTTCCTAATCTTATTGAGCCCTGGACTGCCCATATGTATGCCAGGTAAACCTCTCTTTCTGATACTGTTCAGTGTTGCTAATTAAAAACTAGTTAATTAGTGACTTCTGACATTACTGTGCTGACTTCGACAATAAAGAAACGGGATGTTCTTGGAACACTTTCGATCATAGTTCTGCTAAATCGGGTCTGACCTGAGGTAATCAACAATAACAGTAATTCCCAAAGTAAATATACCCTCAGTAAAACTTGTTTCTTTTCTTTATTTGTTTTTTTTTTATCTCTTTTTGCAGATTACGTGATCCGTCTTCATTGGTCCGTAGAAACACAGTCTCTGTTCTCTCTCATCTTATTTTGAATGACATGGTGAAAATCAAGGGACAGATTAGTGAAATGGCTGTTTGCATCATTGACGAAAATGAAAAAATAAAAGGATTGGCAAAAGTATTTTTTGTAGAACTTTCCCGAAAGGTTAGCAAGAACAATTCCTTTTTTTTATGTGTGTTTGTGTTGCTGTGCATGAGAATACCTGTCAAGCTAAGTGAAATCATGGCTGTGGCCAGTGCTGATGACAGGTAAAAAGCACCTGTGGTGGGGATACATAAAAGACACCTGGTACACTCTGTAGAGTTGTTGGTGTTAGGAAGGGTATCCAGCTGTAGAAACAAGGCCAAAACAGATGACTGGAGCCTGGTGCAACTCTCCAGCTTACCTCCAGTCAAACTGTCTAACCCATGACACCATGGGAAATGGATGTTAAATAATGATGATATATAGACAGATACATATATATTCTAGCTGTATTTACTTTCAGATACACTGTTAAATGGCTTATTTACATATTCTTTGTTGCTTCTATATTTATGTTCAATATGTATGTATAGCTGCTCTTCATTCAATCATTTATGAGATGCCTCTTCATGTAAAATTTCATTGTTATAACTGGTGACTCCATCATTACATATATGTATACATGTGTGTGTGTGTATGCATATTTTTTACAATCTACAAATTATAGTTGACAAAAGTGATCTGTCTTACAAACCTCATAAGTTATATAGATTGCATGGACTTTGGAACTAGAAAAAAATATTCTTAAAAAAACTCCCAAACATCTGTTGCTACAAAAACATTGTTGTGATTTATGGGTTAGATTGGCTGAGTTTTAAATAAAATGTTCCCATTTTATTTCACTTTTTTTTTAGTCTTCAAAAAATAACTTCTTTATAAAAAAAAATAATTCTTTCCGTTTTTTTTTTTTTTTT
>NC_069006.1:22636542-22645588 GCF_001194135.2 Octopus bimaculoides
ATTCCGTGTAACATTGTAAGTAGCTTCTTAATATTTCTTGCAACCTAGAGGTAGTGGTGGCGGCAGCGCTACCTAATTGTTGTTGTGCCTCATGTCAAGACCAATAAAAGGGACTTGTGACATGTTGGTTATGTAGCTGTTATTGTGTAATCCCATGAACAGCTGGATACCCTTGCTAACACCAACCACCCTGCAGAGTGGACTGAGTGCTTTTTACATGACACAAGCACAGGCGAGGTCAGTTTTGGCAAGGTTTTTACAGCTGGATGCCCTTACAAATGTCAACCACTTTACAGTGTGAACTGGGTGCTTTTTAAGTGGCACCTGCACTGACAGGGTCACCAGGTAACTTTGCAAGACAAGGAATCTTTGAGAGGGATGGGGGCGTTGGAAGAGGTAATCTTGTGTCAGATGATGAATGGTTAGAGTGAGACAGAAGCAGGTGTCTTTCTGTAGAGGAGATACAAGGTTACCCAGCCGGAGAGAGAGAAAGATCGGAGTGAGGACAGAAACAAGTATACTGCCATAAAGGAGTGTGTTTTGTGTAATGTGTTATGTAATATATGTATGCATGCGCACATGATTTTCTCTTTCTCTCCTTCCAGGACAGAGCGTCAGTGGAATGATTTGGCATTTTGTCTGTCATTGCTCACCTTCAATGAGAAATGCATTCTTAAGCTGCAGGAGAACTTCAACTGTTACTCAGACAAACTGGCAAATGACGAACTCTATGAACATATGCTGTCTATACTGAAAAAGGCTAGGACCCGGTGTAAGATAGAATTTAAGGTGAGTTTGGGATTAGAAAATTACTATTTTTAAATCTCACAACGAGAGATATTCAACAACAGTACTTTGGATTAAAGATTGTTTGCCAACATAACATGGCAGTCCTGGTTTAGGACGAATGTTGCTGTAATTTAGCCCCAGGAAACATCATCTCCAGCTGGCTCTACAACACGATCTGTGCCCTTATATTTTTGAACAAGGGAATCTAGCACCCCCACTCAGCTCAAAACAATATCTGTGTATCGGATTCTGAAATCCACTCAGCTCAGTTTTGTCAATCATCTATATTGATTTTTTACTAGTTTTTTTTTTTTTATATATATTTGTTCAGACTACCATTGATGAGATTGAAGCCCAGATTACTCAGTGCCATACCAAGGGACTTGATGAAGCAATTGCAGATAACGGTTGCGTGTTTAAGACACCTGGAAAAGCTCCTGCAAAGTCCAAGAAGAGAAGCTCTAGTGCCAGCCGAAAGACTCCAAAACAAAGTAAGCTTTATGTGTGGTCACTTAGAATATTTGATGATTCCTGGTAAGTTCACCATCACCAATTCACACTGCAGGGAAAGTTCACCACAAAGAAAGTTAAGAGAAATAAGCTCACCGTAAAAGAATTAAAAGAAACCTTATTTTTGAACTCTAATATGTTTAATCATCAGGTAGAAAACTTCACAGTAAAAAATTTTCTCATGGTGAATTGATGGCAGTGAACTCTCCTACAATGAATTGGTGACAATGAACTTACCTGTAATCATATGTGATGGGATAAAAGATGCACGTTTTTGACAAAACCCCACCAAATATGTCTTTAAAAATCTCCCCAGGCCCTATATGCGATTTTGGATCTTTACTGCATTAAGGACCAAATACAGTAATTGTTTTTAAACCTTTTTAAGACCAACCTACCTGAGACCAGTCCTGCGTCTATGATACAAATATCCTGTTTTAAAGGGATCTAATTTAGATAGGTTTTAATTTAAAACCTATCATCAAAATTTCATGTTAATGTAATAATGTCAAAGTTATTTTACTAGATTCTTCATTATATTCAACATCAATTGAAACTAAGGCAGTGTATTCCCACATAGATGCGCTAAGAAAAGGGCCAGGTTTGCTGGGTTTTGTCTTTTCTTTTGTTCATGATTCCCGACTCGGTTAAAAAACCCATCTTGCAATTGTATGCCAATGTGAAAACATTCATATTTTATAGCCTACACACACACATAAATACAGTATAAAATGTGTGGAGAAATAATTTCATTCATGTTCTATTTCAGCTAAAGGTGTCCCGTTGGAATTTAGAGTTACTCCAAGAAAATCACAAAGGAAGAAGAATAAAGCTTCATACTTTTCAAGTGACAGTGGTGAGTTTGTCCACTTTGCTGTCCTTTCATCCTCCCAGGGTCAATAAACTTCTTGTCTCACAGCCATTCTGACACTTTTGCATTACAGTAGTCTCAAGCTTTGTTTGATAAAAAATCATATAAAAAAGAAAAGCAAATAAAATGTCAGGGTTATGGCCAACAATTTGATACGTTTTCATTACTTTGGCTTCTAAAAGTATTAATTTCCACCTTAGCACAAGACCACACACTATCATCATCCAATGTCTGTTTTCCATGCTGGCATGTGTTGGATGGTTTGACAGGAGCTGGCCTGTCCAGGCTCCAATTAGCATGGTTTCTATGGCTGGATGGCCTTCTTAATGCCAAACACTTTGGAGAGTGTGCTGGGTGCTTTTTACGTGACACCAACACTTCCAAGACAAAGACCCCTCAGCTGAGAGAGGGGAAAACCACCTCCTGTCTCCCTCTGATATGACTGGTATTCATTTTTCTATCAATCCTACTGAAACTTGGACTCAGAACATAAGCACATGACATTTCGTACACTACTCTGCTCCCACTAGGCCATTGGGTGTCTTACTACAACTTAGTTGGACTGTTTATTTAGTTTGGTTATTCATGTTTGTCTTTGTCTTTCAGATGAAGAGAATCAACCCTCAGACGACAGCGACAACAGTGATTTCACTCCAGCTTCTAAAACACCCAGCAAAAGAATAAGATCAACCAGGAAACGAGTCCTCACGCCTGTCAACTAATTTACACAACTCACTGTTGTTGATGTTCTCACATTCTCTCTCTTTCTCTCCATCTCTCTCTCTCTCTCTTTCTCTCTCTCTCTCTCTCTCTCTCTCTGCTTATTTAATGTCTGTTTTCCCACACTAGTATGGGTTAGGCAGAGAGATGTCTGAGGCAGCATTAGTTCATGTATATGTGCATGTACGTACATATATAAATGTGTGGGTGTGTGTGTGTGTGTGTATATGGATGTATGTACATTTGTGTGTGTGTGTGTATATATGGATGGATGTACATGTGTGTTTGTGTATATAGATGTATGTACATGTGTATGTGTGTGTGCATGTATGTATGGATGTATGTACATGTGTGTGTATATGCATATATGGATGTATGTACATGTGTGTATGTGTTATGTATGTATTGGCAAGAAAGTAATTTTGGTTTTTCAGTGTGAAATAGAAGTCATTTTGTTTGATGACCTTTTGCCCTCTTCCTGGCAACTTCATGATTCTGCACTCATAGAACCTCTGGTCCTTGTCAGACAAAAACTGTATGTATGTATGTAATATATATATATGTGTGTATGTATGTATGTGTATTAGTGAGGAGAGCATGTGTATATGTCTGTGTGCACAAATGGTCATCTTAATGTGTGTAGGTGTATGTCTACCTTTCTATTTTTTCCTGTGGCCAGTTGAATTTACATCCATCAGATTGCATGCAGAAAACCTTTATATTATTCAACAATGCTAAATGCCCTTAACTTTGAATATTTCTGGGACGACAAATCTGAAATGACTCAGAATTGTGTTTCCCTGACAAATGATAGATGACAGCCTTGTGGCTCAAGGGGACTAATGTCACATTGCTTCTGAGTGAGTACATGTGTGATTTAAGTGGAAGAATTTGAGTTCAATCTTCACTCATTCTAAATAACTGTTCAATGTTCACTTCTACTTTCTGAATTAATTATGTTTTTTTTTGTTTGTTTACCTTAACATTTTCATCATTTTCCTTGCTGGCATACATGTTTGTTTGTTTTGTTTTTTTTTTTGTTAACTTTGTTCAACTAGTCAACCATCAAAACTTTTTCACTACCAGATGTGTTTTTGTTATTGTTGCTGTTCCACGTAAGCAGACCACAATGGTTTGCATGACAACATGTAGATTTTTAACCATATTTTCATTAGTTCTAGTACCTTAACTTTGCAATCATTATATCATGTCAAAAAAATAAATCTCTCTTTTTCTTTTTTTTGGTTTCAATTATGCAATATTTATAGTCTATCAAAATAAAAGTGAATATTTTTATATCCAGTCAAGTTTCTGTTCACTGATTACACATTATTCTACTTCATATTCTAATTGTGAGAAAGGTTTATTGGAAAACATGTTTAACCCTTTAGCTTTTAAACTGGTTATATCTAGTCGAAATATTCTACCTGTTTCAAACCAGTCAGGTCCAGCCTTTCACACCTACCTTACAATATCGTTTTGAAATACAATTTTGAAGCTATGAGATAACGCATGATTAACTCAAAACAATGTGAATAAATAAGCTTTATCTTTCAGAGAATAATCTGGATGCTGAAGGGTTAAACTAGTCTCATCGTTGAAATAACGAGGCTACAAGGTGATCCGTGATTGAATAATTAAGTATTACATTTCACAAACGAATCTGAATGCTAAAGGGTTAAAACACAAATATTGTACAAGGTTTAACCTTTTTGATACCAGCTCACCTGAGGCTGCCCCACCCTCCGTTTCTACGACACAAATCTACTGTTTTTTACTGATCTGAATTATAATCTTCCATCAAGATCTAATGTTAATTTGTCCCAGACACCAGTTTAATAGCAGGAAAGTTATTTTACTTTGTTACATGTTTGTGTGTGTGTGTGTGTTTGTCTCCCACACCACTTAGCAACCAATGTTGGTGTGTTTATGTCTCCATAGTTTCTGCAAAAGAGACCAATAGAATAAATACCAGGTTTTAAAAAAAATATATATGTACTAGGGGTTGATTCATTCAGGTGGTACTCCAGCATGACCACAGTCTAATGACAAACAAGGAAAAGATAAAAGACAATTATTCCAAAAATTAACTGAAACAAACACAGCATATGTCAACAGAAATATGATAACGAGTTAAATATTTTATTTCTAAACCATATCATGCCTCTTTTTAATTAATGCCTGTCCCTCAGAGCAGCCCTTGACATTTGCTACCATCCAAGTTAAGAACCACTGGTATGGATGAGTATACTCTTCGTGGGGCTCTATATTAATCAGTTGCAGTCATACACCAGGAAATGAAATAAATATATATGTGTGTGTGTGTGTGGCATATATATATATATTTTTTTTTAAATATGTATTTTTGATAAGGTTCGTTTTTTTCTAGAACCGAAACATGTTAAAAATATCTCTGACAAAATTATAAATTAAAAATTCACTTTTTATATATTGGCGTTTTCAAACTTCTTTTTTATAAATAAATATATATATATATGTGTGTGTGCATATCTGCATGTAGTTTAACACCACAATGTTTGTTCTTGCTGTTGTTTATTTATGATCAAGAACATGTCAGTCATGACCATCCTGTCTGTCTTTTAAACATTTTCAGTCTGGGATTACACATTCAGAGAGATGACTTGGAAACTACACTCACTATTGGATCACACGAGGAGGCTGGAGTGGCAGTTAATTTAATTCTTATTTCTTGGCCAGCTTTCGACCCCCTAATTACTTCAAGAAGTGCACTTCTGAAACGGGAACCACTCATACAGTACATGGCGAAGTTGAGGCACCTGTTTAGAAAAAAGATTTAAAAAATCAAGTTTTTTTATTCTCAAATTATGAAAATGTACCACCAGTGGTACGTATGGCAGTTTAATTTAAAGAACACGTAATTCAGTTGACTTAAACAACTGAATATTCATTTCAAAACTGCCAAAGTCATTTTTTTTTTTCCTTATAAGCTGTGAAAGCACTGTGGAATTGATGTGTGATTAATCAGCTTAAAATATATGTGTATGTTCTGCAATGACTAGCATCCCATCCAGGGGAATGTTGTGATTTTGATCTCTACTTATCATCATCATTTAATGTCCACTTTCCATGCTGGCATGTGTTGGACGGTTTGACATGGAGCTGTCCAGACTCCAACTGTCTGTTGGGGCATGGTTTCAACAGCTGGATGCCCATCCAAATGCCAACCATTTAACAGGGTGTGCTGGGTGTTTTTTATGTGCCACTGGCATGGGTGTGCTAATGCAGCACTGGTACGGGTGCTTTTTTAAGTGACACCAGCACCTGAAAAGGCACTTGTATGTGTGGAAGACAGCGATTTTACTTAGCTTGAAAAGTCTTATCAAGTACAGAAAATCACCACATCTCCGGTCCCTTTTCATTTCCCCATTGCCATAGAAACCAGATAACTGACCCTATGAGTCCTAGGACTTGAGACAGCAATGCCCAGGGATTGATGATGATACCAGTGGCATATGGTGGTTGTTATATTGGGTGTGCCGCTACACCTGATGCCACCAAATTTCAAACAGAGGAATAACAAAAATTTTCCATTGTGATTAATGAGTGAGATTAATATTTATAATGAATTTGCCATTTTCGATAGGTGTGCAGCGCACACCTAGCACACCTGGAATATATGCCCCTGATGGATACATGTGTGTGTGTACACATATGGAAAAGCTACTTACCTGTTAATGTAGAGGAAATAGAAAACAATGGCAAAAGCAAGCTGGTTGATGGATTTCGTGTGAAGGTCGTTTGGTTCTTGTTCTCTGTTAAAGATGGTGACATATAAAGAATATGGTAGCGTGAGTAGGACAAGGGTGAAGGATTCTAGAAGCAACATGATAGTGATTTGTCGGCTTTTGGATTGATCCACAGAATGAGAGATTCGTATTGAGTCTGAGAACTTTTTTAATTTCCGTGACATTTTGGTCTTACTGATGATGATGATGCTGCTGCTGATGAGGATAATGATGAAGGATAGGCAGAGGAAAGAATTGTGAATGGTGGGCCACAGTTTCTCATAGAAAATACGGTAGGTATCATTCGGAATGTCGACAGTACACAGCTGTTCTGTGCGACCCAGTGGAACGATGTTAGATGTGAACAAGAAGTGGCTCTCTTTGAGAATAACAGTCAAAAGAAGTGTGAATATAACTCTTTTGGCACGTTTTGTCGTGCATAATATTTTTGCTTTCATCGGAAATAGAATGGCAATTGCCTTATCGACTGTCATAGCAACAGTGAGAATGATACCATAGTCGCTGCTACCCCATCCAAAGAAATTGAAGAACTTACACATGATGTGAGAATATTCATTCCTGTGAATTGAATCTGGAAAATTCACATAAAGCCAATGAACTGGTAAGGCTATTAACAGACTCGCTGTGTCAGCTATTGTCCCAGCTATCAGGTACACCGATGAAGAAACAGACGAGAACCAGCGCCCAACCATTACTCTGACAACCAAACAGTTACAAATAGCCCCAAGAACGATCAAAATAGGTGGCATATAAAGATTGATGATAACAGCAAGCCTGTGTTCCCAGTAGAGGTCAAGTGAGGTGATATTACTGCTACTGCTGTTGTCATTATTCCAGCGGCTCTCTGGGGATGAGGGGTAATGGGTGGTTCTTGCATGGTAATCATTTTGATGGGGAACCGATAAGTTATTTGAAGAATTCACAAGATGCATTTTATAAATGATTAAAATCAAGAATAATTGCAACTGAAACATATTAAATCTCCATAAAATAGGAACAAAACGATTTTTATTTTCCTCTTTTTGTTTTCTTATTTTGTTAATTTTTTTCTTTCCGTATATGTGTTATGGATATATATATATATGTGTGTGTGTTTATAGAGTACATTTTTAAATGCTTGACATATAACTATTGTGACAGAACTCCATAGGTTCCATTATACTCAGGAACAAATGCTTGGGAAGTTTTTTTATAAAACTTCTGAAGAGGTGATATCTGCAGATAGTTAATCTTATGCACCATCCAGAGTATTTGAGCTCATGTGCTCCACTCTTATTGCAGCCCCTATTTGTTCCATGTACTTCTCAAGATTTTTATTCAAGATTTATTATCATTATTATTATTATTGTTGTTGTTGTTGCTATTGCTGTTGTTAAGGTGGCAAACTGCTTCACAGCATTTCTTCGGATATTACATTTGGAGTTTAAATTCTGCCAAGATTGACTTGGACTTTCATTGTTTCTGGGTCAATAAAATTAAGCACCTGTCAAGCACTGGAGTTATTATAATCAACAGTCCCACTCTCACAAAATTTCAGGCCTTGTGCCTATAATAGAAAGAATGGTTGTTGTTGTTGTGGGTACTTGACATAGATGAGTGGGATTAAGTGTCAATAATCAACATATAGTGTCTGAGAGGTGAAGGTTTCAATCCTGCAACAGAGAAAGATTTAAAAAATATATTTGTCAAATATATACTTAGAGTGATGACAATGACAACGTGATAGTGATGATGGTTGTTGTCATTGTGATGGTGATTGTTGTTGCCACACAGTGAGATTGAACCTGAGACCACAGTATTACAGAGTAAAACTCTTCAACAATACATAACAACAACAACAACAATAATAATAATAATAGTTCTTGAGTATTCAAATAAATCAAATTTTTGCTGCCAAGACAAAGTTGATTTTTGACCTACTTGAGAATAACGAATGGCCAAAGCAACACCAAAGACAACAACAACAACAACGACAGCAATAGCAACTACAACAACTGTAAGAGAAGCAACAACTGCAAAAATCTAAGTCTTCTTCCTCCAGTTATAAAACAAGAGGAACCAGAATTAGAGCTTTTGATTAAGAATGCTTTATGGAGTGTGTGTGTGTGTGTGTAAGTATTTGTGCATTTGTTTACGTTTGTGTATGCATGTGTGTGTATGTGTGTTTATTTTCTTGCATACAAGTCTAGAAATATGCCTCTTGTTTGTCATGCTGCTCTTACCATTCCCTTTCCATAATTTCCACTCTTACTGCGTGTCTTTGCATGTCGCTTTATCTACTTTTACACACAAACAATACACATATATATATATATATATATATATATATATATATATATATATATATATGTTTGTGTGTGTGTGCACA
>NC_069006.1:22645874-22649944 GCF_001194135.2 Octopus bimaculoides
ATATATATATATATATATATATATATATATATATATATATATATATTATGTGTGTGTGTATATGTTTGTCTTGAATTGCCACTTTTCTCTCTCTTCATTCTCTCTACTCTTGATGCATGTCTCTGTGTGTGTGTCTCTCTCTCTCCCTCTCTCTCTCCCTCTCTCTCTATCTCTATCTACCTATCTATCTCTCTATCTATCTATCTATCTATCTATCTATCTTCTTCCTATCTCTCTCCCCTCTTTCTATCCACTTCAACTCTCTCTCAGCTCCAAATCTTCTAATTCTGTTGAGAAAATTACCGCACCACAGCTGTTGTCTTGAAGGATCTACTTGAAAGTCTCACCGATTGCCAACACAAATGTGATTTAGTGTCGCAAAACCAATTGTTGAGAATTCAATTTTGGTAAGATAATTCCTGAAAACAGGGGGAGAAATCGTACGTGTGTGTGTGTGTGTGAAAGAGAGAAAGAAAAAAGATGAAAAGGAAGAAATAGATGAATAACCAAAGACATTAAGTTGCTCCAGTGAATAGATAGATTAGTGGTTCTCAACCATTTTATGCCCATCAACCCCATTGATTCCTATTTTATTCAGGTAGACCCAAATAACCATTTGATGTTTAAAAAATCCTATTATATTTTTATAATTAAATAGGCACAGGAGTGGCTGTGTGGGTAAATAGCTTGCTTACCAACCACTGTTGATTCTATTGTTGTTGTTGTACCTGTTCTTGCTGTTTCTGTTGTTCTTGTTGCTGTTGTAGTTTCTATTGCAAGTGGACCATGGCAGCTAATAGGTCTTCCATGCTAAGAGCATCCACCATGAGCTTCGAATGTCTCGTCGACACTGTTATGTCCTTCTTTTAACTCACAGTATATGCCACTTTATAATGTGCATGTATGTATATGTGCGTGTATGTATGTATGTATGTGTGTGTGTATGTGTGTGTGCATTGCAGTGTGAAATGCAAAATTTTGAATCCATTGCGTTAATAATAAAAAACCTGTCAGACACAAAAATCATTTTATGAAAGGTGACCCCACTCTATTGTCTTTGCTTTCTAAAGCTTAACACTGTGTCTCCATAATTGTTCATCAGAACATCTAAAATCTATATATACATAAATCTATATATCAGTAATCTATATGAGTGTGTGTGTGTGTGTGTGTGTGTGACGAAGAAAACGAACAATATCAAACAATTTTTCTTTTGTCTATTTGCTATAATTTTTTTCTTTAAGTGAAGTGGTAATGATGGTGGTGGAGATGGGGCGTTTAAGTCATACAGTATATTAAATTTTTGAAATCTATATGAAAGAAATTTTTCATTCCATGTGTCTTAAAAAGTTTTAACTATTTGTAAGTAATATTTCTTCTCTTCTTCTTTACCTCTCCCTCCCCCTCTTCCTTCTTCAATCCTGTTTATTTCCAGTTAAATAATCTTCTTTAATATTATTCTAAAGATTTTCTTTCTACTAGATTGGAGTCTTTTGCTCATCATTGAAATTTTTCTTTGTTGTGTCTTTCTTATACATGTTACCTTAGCCATTGCTTTCATGAATTTTCTGGTCTAGTACCCTCAATCAAACCCTTCTAAACATGTCACCTGATTCTCTTCCTGGGGACATCATTTCTCTTTCAAGCTTCCTGTAAATCATAAGTTTTTTTTAAAATTCTAATAGCTTTTTTCTTTGAACTGCTGCTCTCAAGAATTCACTGCCATTGTGTTGTTTTCCTGTCAGATATAATATTCAGTCTTTTTAGGGTTTCTGTCAATTGATGTCTTCTGAATTTATAGGCCCTTTCCTTTACTTCTTTCTAGTTCCATGCACTACAGCGGCCTCAAGCCTTGTTTGGAACAAAATCATATATATATATATATATATATATGACAGACGTCTTTCAGTTTCCGTCTACCAAATCCACTCACAAGGCTTTGGTCGGCCTGAGACTATAGTAGAAGACACTTACCCAAGGTGTCACGCAGTGGGACTGAACCTGGAACCATGTGGTTGGTAAACAAGCTACTTACCACACAGCCACTCCTACGCCTATACTTACCACATGTATGCACACACACACACACATGCACAGACACTCACACACACATGCACAAATACATTTAAATCTGGAAATGCCAAAACAAGTTGGGCATATTTATAAAAACATATATCTTTTATATGAAGGCTGACAACTGAAAAAATGTTTGGGGAAATCAACAAATCATCAAAATACAAAAGAAAAAAAGAAAAAAAAAACAATTAAAAACATTATATTTGACTGAAGGATGAAAAATTAGTTTATATCAACACAAAGCACTTGTGTGTGTGTGTGTGTGTATTTTTATTAATATTTAGCAGAAGCAACAGATTGACTCATGGGCCGAGAGTTTTATACGTTTGCACTTTATATATTCGCATACACACATATACATGTATATATATATGTCTGTGTGCGTATACATGTGAGTGTGTGTGTGTGTGCATATACAAGTTTATGTATAAGCATAAATATATATATATATCTATTGTTATACTTGGGGACGGTCATATTTTGCCAATTACACACATGCGCTATATACCTGACCTTCACTTCAACTATATTATTATTATTATTATTATTATTATTATTATTATTATTATTACTATTATTATTATTATTATTATTATTATTATTAAGGGGATGAGTTGGCTGAATCGTTAGCATGCCGGATGAAAAGCTTAGCGGTATTCTGTCCGTCTTCACGTTCTGAGTTCAAATTCTGCCAAGATCAACTTTGCCTTTCATCCTTTCAGGGTCAATAAAATAAGTACCAGTTGAGTACTGGGGTCAATGTAATTGACTTACCCAACTTCCTTGAAATTGTTGGCCTTGTGCCAAAAATTTGAAATCATTATCATCATCATCATCATCATCATCATCATCATCATCATCATTATTATTATTATTATTATTATTATTATTATTATTATTATTATTATTAAGGCAGTGAGCTGGCAGAATTGTTAGCACGCTGGGCAAAATGCTTTGTGGTATTTCATGTCTGTATGTTCTGAGTTCAAATTCTGTATTTTGAAAGTTTCTCCATTTCTTTTAGAGAAACGTTGTCATCTGCTGGTATTGATACATCAATTAGAAAGCATTTTTTTTTTTCATGATCTCTGACAACTATATCTGGCCTATTGGCCTTAATTTCTCTATCTGTGTGTATTGGCATATCCTATAGTATGGTTGCTTTCTTGTTTGCCTTTCATCCTTTCGGGGTTGATAAATTAAATACCAGTAAAATTATGGGGTCAATGTAATCAACTCATCCCCTCCCCCAAAACTGCTGCCCTAGTGACAAAATTTGAAACCATTATTGCCTCCACCCAGCGATGGCACAGGTATTGTTTCAGTCTTGTTTGTTTGTCCATGGACAAGATATCTCAAGAACCACTGGATGGATTCAAATGAAACTTTCAGGGATGCTTAGCCTTGTGACTGGCACAAGCTGATTAGAATTTGGGAATGAACTAGTACCAGACAAGGATTCTGGATTATTTTTCTTGTTTTTTTACTTAATTTTTGAGAGCGATCAGGTTCATTCTTAGTATTTTTGTTCGTGATAGTAGTCAAGTTTATTTCAGATAGTCTCTGAGTTCAAATTCCGCAGAGGTCAAGTTTGCCTTTTATCCTTTCAGGGTCTATAAAATAAGTACCAGGTGAACACCAGGGTCAATATAATCGGCTAGTCCCTTTCCCACAAATTTCAGGCCTATATTATAAATATTATTAAGAAATATCTCAAAATGAAATCTTACTTACTGGTCGTCGGCATGTACTGTTCTTTCCCTGTCTGTCTCTATGTCTCAATCTCTGTAAACTATACCAAGTATTGTTATTGTGTGTGTTATGAAAGCTTCTTCCTTTATAATACTCATGCACACACACACACACACACACATGCACATACTTAACACACACAAAGGCACACCCACCCACCACACACTGACACTCACACACCCATATATATTTGCATGTGTGTATGGATGTATGTATGATTGTGTATATATATATATATATAT
>NC_069006.1:22653071-22655745 GCF_001194135.2 Octopus bimaculoides
CCCCTCAACGTTATTATGAACTTTGGTTTTGCATGAGCTAATTGGATCTTCTTTTGTTTCTCAAAACACAGCTCCTCCGTGTTATGGTCCCTGTCTTTTATGACCATTATCATCATCATCATCATCATCATCATCATCGTCGTCGTCATCGTCATCATCATCACTAGCATCAACATTGTCAACACCACCATTTGTCATCATAATTATCGTCATAATCATCACCATCACCATCATCATTACCACCACCACCACCGCCTTCATCATCCTTGTCACTGTCATCACCATTCACCATCAGCTTCACTACGTTCTTCATCATCATCGTCATCATCATCATCATCATCATCATCATCATCATCATCATCATCATTAGCCTTATCATCATCAACACTACTCTACTGTCATCAACATCATCGTCGTCACCACCACTATCATCAACTTTACTGTTCTCATCTTCCCCGTCAGCACCAACACCAATCCTCATCACTCCTACCATCATCATCATCACCATCATCATCGTTGTCATCACCATTCATCATCAATACCATTATCATCCTCATCGCCACCACCACCACCACCATCATTGTCAACACCACTACCATCATCATCATCCTCATCAACACCAATATCAAACATTGCCACAATGAACGCCAGCATCAATCAGTCAACAATAACCACACTTCTATAGGATGTCATATTGGATTTAAAGCAGGTTTTCTTCTTCCAATTTAAGATTTCAGTAAGTACAAATAACAAATATAATGACTTGATCATTATTAAATACTGTCTTCCTTTCATCTTAATGCGCACACACACACACACACACACACACACACACACACATAACACATATGTATATATGTATGTATGTGTGTGTGTGGATATGTATATATATATATATATATATATAGTAGTTGTATGCTGTCAACTTAATGTGACAGTCCCGTGAAGGGAATAATACTACTGCTATTTAGACCTATGAAGCTGCACAGCTTCCTGTTGGCCTTGACACATTTCCTGTGTCCTTATGTTTACAAGGGGGAGACAAGCATCTCCACTTAGCTAAGCCTGCATCCTGAAACATGTTTCTGAGTCTTTGCTCGTCATCAGTCTGGAGTAGCAATGGCTTGCTATGTTTGCAAGGAGGAGACAAGCACCTCCACTTAGCAAGCCATTGCTACACCAGGCTGATGACGAGCAATGACTCAGAAACATGTTTCAGGATGCAGGCTTAGCTAAGTGGAAGTGTTTGTCTCCACCTTGTAAACATAAGGACACAGGAAATGTGTCAAAGCCGACTCATTAAAGCTCTCAAATGCAAAATCCCAAAGGATCCAGCCAAATCCATGAGAAAAATAGTAATTGAACTTGAGGTAGACAACAAGATCATTAGAAATGCAGTAAAATATGATTTGAGGTTAAAGTCTTACACAAGAACACCAAAACATTTGTTGACAACAGCTATGAAAGAAAAGAGATTGGAATGGTGCAAGAAAATTATTACATGGTTCAAGAAAAAGTCCTCCACTGTAACGATCGTTTCAGATGAAAAGATCTTCACTGTCGATGTTCTGAACCGCAGAAATGACAGATTTATTGCAAAATCGACAGCTGAGGTTAAGGGGACATTCAAAACAAAACATCCTGCTCAAGTTATGGTTTTTGGTGTTGTGGCTTCCGATGGAAAGAAAATGCCTATAAAATTCTACAAAGCTGATGAAAAGATCAATGTTAATACTTCCTACAAGACTCTGAGATACCAGGTATTGCCATGGCTTAAAGCAAACTACCCAGATGGTAATTATGTATGGACACAGGATGGTGCTCCAGCCCACACGGCTAGAAAAATACAAGATTTCCGCAAATCCAACTTTAGCAAGTTTTTGGAATCATGTTTTTGGCTGCCTTCTAGCCCAGATCTAAACCCTCTGGATTATGCTATTTGGGGTGTTTTAGAACATGCTACCAATAGAACATTACACAGCAATGTCGACTCTCTTAAAGATACTATAAAAGAAGAATGGGAGAAGTTGTCTCCCGAATATTTGAGGAACACTTGTGCAAGTTTTAGGAAGTGTGTGAAGGCAGCTATTGAGAAAGAAGGAGGACACATGGAATAGAAACATTTTCCATTATGTAAAGTTTCTTGTGGCAAATAAATTCTCATGATTTTCAATAAACTAATTGGTCCATACACTGTCTTTCAATCCCTGCCTCAAAATATTGTAAAGTTTGCTTCCCTACCCTGTATATATATATATATATATATATATATATATATATATCCACCCCTCGGGGTCAGCCACATTTAAGTGGCAAATATACTTCACTTTATCGTGCAGTTACTGTTAATACCTCGTTCAGAGATTTAACATTGCTTGTTTTCAGTTTTTCAATATCAGTGAATAATTTCACTGGAAAAACTTATATATATTTGCCAAGGGATGCCTTTTGCATCGAAGGTCTGCGATTGTCGTACGCTGAAGAAGGGAAATAACCCTGAAACTCGAGTACGTACGTATCGTAGACCAAGATGGGAAGGATAACTTCCCTTGGCAAATACAGACAGGACACAGAAGTGTGTTGATAGCCAGCTGGAGGAGATGTCCTCCTGGGGCTAAAAGCAACAGTAACATCCACCCCTCGGGGTCAGCCACATTTAAGTGGCAAATATACT
>NC_069006.1:22655817-22657292 GCF_001194135.2 Octopus bimaculoides
ATATATATATATATATATATATATATATATATATATATATATATATATATACACATATACACACACACACCACACAACAATGCATAACAGAGCACATATACATGCATACAAAAGACACAATTATTGTATTGTAATGAAAGATTATCGATAGAAAAAATGAACTGGACTGTGTGACATTTAGTGGGACATTAAACAGATGTCGATAGAGAACAGGATACAACTGCAATAACAATCAGAGCAACGACAACAACAACAATAACAAAAATGGTTAAAAACGACAGTAATAATTGCAAGAACTACAGCAGCAGTAATGATGATGATGATGATGAAGGTAACAGCAACAGCATCAGAAAGATGAACAATAGTTTCTGTTGTATTGCAATCACTAACAAGGGAAACGTGTCAGAGGTTTCAATCAACAAGGACAGAATATAAAGAAGAAGAGATTGCATGTGAGAGATCTCAATAACTGTCTCAATGAACCAAGAAAGACTGAATATAAAGAAGACATTGTAAGAGGTATCAATGACTTATTATCTATTGGTAGAGACTCTATATTTTGTTATGCAACTCTAACATGCTACCAAGTATATCAAAGGTTTTATAAATCAAGGCTGTGTCCTACGTTTTTGTGTTAGCAATGCATTGTTTTCATTTTCAAGTGTATCTCGACAGATATTCTATAGAAATTAGAGACAGCACTGAAGGTTTTAAGACATTGCAAGTGAGAATTATCAATGACATTTCTTACTGGTAGGGACACTGTATTTTGTTATGCAACTGTAATACGCTACTAAGTATATTAAAGGTTTTATAAATCAATGCTGTGTTCTATGTTTTTGTGTTAGCAGTGTGACTCAGTCACTTGAAAGTTATCTCTACAGATATTCTATGAAATTTAGAGACAGCACTGAAAGTTACAATGAACATATCTATGTAAACAATGTGATGAAAGATAGAAAAATAGCTAATGGGTGTATATGCATATTTCAAGAGTTGTTGCTCCTTCTTCAGCACCACATCCAACCAATTGACTGTCCATGAACACATTGCAATTTTCCATGTTTTCTGGATAAGACACTTGGCCATAGTGACACCAATATAACAGGATCCAATGTGTCCAAGGACTGCATCAGGCTCCAATCTCTGCTTTGACATGGTTTTTAAGGCTGGATGGGATGCTTTCAATCATGTGTCTGTTTGATCAGTAATAATTTGGATGTATTCAATATCAACAATAACAAAAACAGCAAGAAGCAAAAAAAAAAAAAATGAGTACTTTTTTCTTTTTTTTTTTCTAAATAATAAAATAACAATAAGATAAAGTTCTCAAAGAAGAGAAAGTGCTGAATCCCACAAAAGATGGTTGGACTAATCAATAGGTTCAGCAGCTTGAATTACAGTTGCAGTAAATCTTAATCTTTTACTACACTACAATCTGTTTTGTCATTCATTTATTTAGAAGACATACTTAC
>NC_069006.1:22657646-22659790 GCF_001194135.2 Octopus bimaculoides
ATATATATATATATATATATATATACAGACACACATATATATATATCTGTGTGCATGCTCATGTATATTCATACATGAACATGTGTGTGTGTGTGTGTGTACATGTGCATGAACATAGACACATATGTTTGCAAGAATATACACACACACACAGATATGCATAAATGAGCATATATAAAGCAATACAGGCAGACATGCACATATATAAATATGCATACAAACACACGCACAAAGAAATGCACATGCACGCAGACACATACACACCAATATGCATACACATACATGCATACAAACACACAAAGAAATACACACATACATACACAGTCAACCCACTCCTACCTCCACACATATTAAACCAATGAATTAACAATAAAGAAGTGATATTGAACCAGTGTGTGTGTTTATTATTATTGGCATAATGACCCTCCCAAGACACAAGATTTGTTTTAGCACATGAATTCACATTGAGAATCTTGCAAGTTAAATACAAAAACAGTGTTAGCACTATTATGGCGGAAATCTATGCATATTATGGCGGAAATCTATGCATATTCTGCATAGATCTATGCATATTATGGCGGAAATCTATGCATATTCTGCAAACACTCTTTACATACAACACATAGTGGCACTGGCACTCTGTCGGTTATGACGACAAGAGTTCCAGTTGATCCGATCAATGGAACAGCCTGCTCGTGAAATTAACGTGACCCTTAACGTAGTTCTCAGGGAGATTCAGCGTGAGACACAGTGTGACAAGGCTGGCCCCTTTGAATTACAGGTATAACTCATTTTTGTCAGTTAAGTGAACTGGAGTAATGTGAAATAAAATGTCTTGCTTAAGGATACAATGCATTGCTGGGAATTGAACTCACGACCTTATGATTGTGAGCCGAATACCCAAACCACAAAGCCACGTGCCTTCACACAACATATAGTGAACGATATATATCCTGTGGCTGTATTATTATTATACAGACGTGTTTAGCTGTGTATTTGTATGGGTTTTGTCTGTATTTGCATTGAGACAAGCTCTGGTTGTTTGCTGTTTTCTTTAAATGTTTCATAATCTTTATTATTGTTTGTAAACATAAAAGCATTTAATCTGGATTTGATATAATCCACGTATTCTTTGTATCGCAGATTATTTTTTTGATATTGGCACCGGTCTTCTTGTTCTCTCTTCTCATCATTTTTTTCATTTTCATTTTAACCATCTCACTAAAAAAAAAAAAAAGAAAGAAAAGAGAAAATATAAAAGTAAGAAAAGAACAAAAGAACAATTAAGAAAACATAAAATGAAAGAAATAATAAATAATAAATAAAGGTAAAATAAAAGAAAGCAAGAAAAAGAAGAAAAAGAAAGAAAATAGCTCCAGACACCAAGGGAGATTGAACGAAACATTTGGTCATCAGTTTTAGGAACTCAGGGTACTGCAATATCCGTGAGGCTGCAGGTGAGAAGGTAGTGATGTCAATCCCCTCCCATCATGAGCTGAAAAGTAGGGGAACACACTGGTATCTTGGTATCTTTAAGTGAAGGATAACTGAACCACAATTCCGTCTTGTCTGGAAAATGAAGATAAAAAAATTAAAAAAACGATGGCATGCAAAGTTCGATTTAATATGAATTATATCGATTTCTGTTTGTTTTTGTCGTTCTTTAAATTGACTTCTGTTCGCTTAGAACTAAAAATGTTGTAGTCCACTCGTGGCTCTTAATAATCTTTGTAATGCTAGAGACAGAAATTATATTTCTATTATCTATTAATGACTATCGCAGTTTGAAGACTATTTTTGCATTATATATGTAATTATTAGAATTATATACTATGCACTTCGTGTAATCCCTCAGTCTGTCGTACAAAAACGTTGGGGGGCTGCTAACTTATTGAAATGAGTGTTTTAGTTGATCGAACAACAATATTCGGTAGAGATGGACTATATGTAATCTGAACCTTCCCCCCCACTTATTTATTAATTTTTTTACGGAATCCCTTGTTTTAGGCTATGGAGATTCCGATTCTGAAAAAAAAGTTTTTGAAAAATTTCAATTCCCCCCCCCCCCACCAAGCAGGCTGTTTACATGCTAGAAATAACAGCCAAATCTCACAAAACTAGTGTTAGGGTTAGGGTCAGGGTTA
>NC_069006.1:22660153-22663070 GCF_001194135.2 Octopus bimaculoides
GTCCATCTGGACCCAATATTCTTTTCTACTTTAGGCTCGAAATTTATGGGGAGGGGGCCCGAAATTTTTGACGAGTGGGGGGCAGTCGATTAGATCGACCTCAGTATGCAACTGGTACTTAATTTATCGACCCCGAAAGGATGAAAGACAAAGTCGACCTCAGCGGAATCTGAACTCAGAACGTCAAGGCAGACGAGATACCGCTAAACATTTCGCCCGGCATGCCAATGTTTCTGCCAGCTCACCACCTCGAACAACAATATTAAACCAATGAAATCAACGCGATAATCCATCACTAAAGACAATCCATTGACGAGTTTAAAGAGTTGCTCCCCTTCTACTCTTGATTGCCTGGAATTTGCAATCGTTGCACACACACACACAGTACGCCAGAGTCAATTAATTGCTTAACTATTCACAATTGAAAGGTATTAAATCAAAACCCGTTTTTTTTTTAAAAAAAAAACCCATCTTCCACTCTGTTTCATATATTCCATCACGTCCAGATCACACCAGTCATGGTGGGATTTGGACGTTATGGAGTCCAATTAGCACAGAGTTAATTTAGTCTGCCATTCGATACAGCCAGAGGTGTCGTGTCGGGGTATTAACCACCTTCTGCAGTAGCCAGAGACGTAGTGTGGGGGTATTAACCGCCCTCTGCAGTAGCCAAATTGGCTGTCCCTTCCTTAAACATAATATACACGTTTATAATAAAGTAGCCGTTTTGTGCGGTCCGCTTCTGAACTTCATTAGGTAACGAGCTGGCAAGTTAATGATTCTTATTATACCACTGTTTTACGACTGGGGATTGAGAGTGACCCCTGTAGATAGGTACAAAAAGGCCGAGATGAGGCAGTGGTCTATGGGATGTTGGAGTGGGATGGTGAGCAACTTCGTTTTAGTCAGTGATGAAGTGGCCATTTTAGGGTATGGCCTATGATATGTGTGGAATGGTGGTGGTGGTGGTGGTTTTAGTAGTAATAGTAGTGGTGGTGGTGGTGGTGATGGTAACAGCAATGTTTCATCCATCATCTCGACACTTCATTTTCAATGGCCTGTCTAGTTTGCTGTAAGAAGATACTGCGCAGTGTTGTAAATCACCACTGTGAATGTGGAAGACCTACTAGAAATATCTACCAAATCTTCCTCAAATGACATGCCATTTTAAAACAAAAATAAATAGGCATGAGTGACATATTGGCTTCCGTAATCTGAGATATACTAAGTGAAAAAAATTAAAAAGTGGGATGGCCACAGCTGGGATGCATTTGAATCTAAATAGCATTTATGGCTGAAGTGACATTTTATGCAGTTCGAAAATATGTTACTGATGCTGGATAAGAGTGAAAGCACTGGATCTAATTTCACACACACACACATACACACACACAGAGGCACACCCATGCACATACATATACACAAGCGTACAGGCACATACACATACACAAGCGTACAGGCACATACACATACAGTAGTGCCACTGTAAAATTCATGCAATACCACTGTAAAGTGGTTGATGTTAGAAAAGATAGATTAACCCATGGAGACTCTGCTAATGTAAAACGTGAGCATGTAGAAGAGTTTGTAAACTTATTTATTAAAACTGGAATTAATGATAAAGATGCCACTATTCATCTCTTCAAAAATATCTCACCTGCCTACCCGTCTGCTTCTTGTCTAATCCATCTGTCTATCTGTCTACCCACCTATCTGTATGTGTGTGTGTGTGTATATATATATATATATATATATCATCATCATCATCATCGTTTAACGTCCGCTTTCCATGCTAGCATGGGTTGGACGATTTGACTGAGGACTGGTGCAACCGGATGGCTACACCAAGCTCCAATCTAATTTGGCAGAGTTTCTACAGCTGGATGCCCTTCCTAACGCCAACCACTCAGAGAGTGTAGTGGGTGCTTTTACATGTCACCCGCATGAAAACGGCCACGCTCGAAATGGTGTCTTTTATGTGCCACCCGCACAAGAGCCAGTCCAGGGGCACTGGCAACGATCTCG
This sequence comes from Octopus bimaculoides, assembly GCF_001194135.2. Taxonomy (NCBI): domain Eukaryota; kingdom Metazoa; phylum Mollusca; class Cephalopoda; order Octopoda; family Octopodidae; genus Octopus; species Octopus bimaculoides. The sequence goes on from NC_069006.1 coordinate 22,662,179, forward strand.
CTCGAAAACCCTACAAGTCCAGTCAGGCGGTACTGGCAACGGTCACGCTCAGGAAGGTACATCTTATGTGCCACCCGCACAAGAGCCAGTCCAGAGGACCTGGCAACGATCTCACTTGGCTTGCCGGGTCTTCTCACGCACAGCACATTTCCAAAGGTCTCAGTCAGTAGTCATCGCCTCGGTGAGGCCCAATGTTCGAAGGTCTTGCCTCCCCACCTCAGCCCAGGTCTTCCTGGGCTATCATCATCATTGTCATCATCATTTAATGCCTGCTCTCCCAGCTGGCATGGGTTGAATGGTTTGACTGAAAACTAGTAAGCCAGGGAGCTGCACCAGGTTCCAGTCTGATTTGGGCAAGGTTTCTAAGGCTGGATGCTCTTCCTAACGCCGACCACTCTGAGAGTGCAGTGGGTGTTTTTTATGTGCCACCAGCATGGGCACCATTGACCTGACACCAGAAGTCCTACCCTCGTCCCCTTCCTCGGAACTTTCCAGAAAGTCCTCCCCCTCCCCTTCCAGTATCATACGTATAAAACACATGCAAGCAAGACAGGCAGCTGTTGCAAATGATGATCTTTTAGCGTTTGTGAATGAATGAATGAATACGTTATCAATTATAAGACCAAATTTCAGGGTATGGCAAAGCCATTATGAAGGAAATAAGCTATTTAAGCCAGTTGGTATTTGAAAATTCCTCAATAAATAGTGAACAAACTTCAGTGCCAGAATGCTAGAAGATTCAGCATCTGATAACAAATAATATGTATATATGCATGTACATATGCATACACACAGACACACACACACATGTATATATATGTATATATAAGTATGTATATGTATATATATACATATGTATGTATATGTATATGTCTATATATGTATATGTGTG